>NC_086330.1:300488558-300788558 GCF_032445375.1 Bacillus rossius redtenbacheri | reverse complement strand
CTCGGCGTCAAGAGGTCTTTTCCTTCCGCCTACGCTTCGAACATCTCCTCACACCGGAGCATCTATTTCATTTGGGCATGGGGACTACCCCTCAGTGTATCTGTGGCGCCACAATAGCTAATGTTCACCACCTTTGGCTTGAATGCCCACGACTGGGCGGCCGCGATGCGTTGTATCGTATGTTTATGGATCTCCACCTACCGTTTCCTTTACAGTATCCCAACTTGGTTTATAACTTCCCGTCGTGTATTTTTGATGTAATTACCGACTTCTTTGTCTTCGATGGGATTATGATTTGACCTACTTGCTTAGTAGTTTACCTAGGTGACTGGCTCCTGCCTCTTCCTGACTTCCCATGCTCCATGGCCTCACCCGTCCTTGGTCGATGGGCCTCTACCATGTAGAACTTTGCACTCTCCCTTTTCCGTAGTTCCCTACTTACAGATTAGAGACATCATTGCACTATGGCTATGGGCTGCGAGCTGAAGGCCACCAACGAAGGAAAAAAAAAAGTTGTCAAGTCGTTCAAGAGCGTGCATCTTAAGCTCTTGTAGTGGCAGGTCTGACGAGCCCATTTGACTATGAGGAACAATATTTAACCTCTGAAAATATCAAGAGGAAGATCATACAGAAGACTTCAGAACTTTGAAAACAAACCGGACGGACTCCACTGCCATTGCTCCAGTGACGGCCAGGTATGACCAGAGCTTGTAACACTCCTTTCCTATCACTCATCCAGGATCTTATGTAGTACTGATAGAGTCCATTGATAAAAACATAGGAAACCTCCATCCTCTAGCGGTCGGCCAGAAACTTCACCCCAACCCGAATATTGAATTCATTCAGAGGGCGGGTTCTAACCGTCTGAGAGTCACATTTAAATCCCTACGAGGAGCTAACCAATTTCTAACATCCGAGATACCACAGAAACATAACCTCAATGCATTTATTCCGCAGGGATTATTACAAAGGGAGGGCTTGATTTATGGAGTCCCATTAGAGATTGACGTTGAGGATTTACTCCCGGGGATAGAATCGCAGACCCACACGGTAATTGCGTTGGAGTGTCTCATCAGATATAACCCTAACGGACCCCGTCAACCTATGAAACTTATAAAAGTAAAATTCTCAGGACAGACACTGCCTGAGACCATTCTGATATACAAAGAAAGATTCAAAGTTTCTCCAAGAGTTCTTTCTGTGATGCAATGTATGAAATGCCTACGTTTGGGCCATTTAACAAAAAATTGCAGAGCCAGATTCTCTATTTGCCCAAATTGCGGCACTACACATGACTCTGATCCATGTCCAAACATAGGAACTCCTAAATCCATCAACTGTCAAAGTAGTCACAGTGCTGTCGAAAAGCAAAAGTGCCTATGTTGGGAATTTGAACGGAAAATTAAACGGACAATGGCGTACAAAAACCTTTCGTACCATGAAGCAAAGGAGGTAGTGTGATCGCCTATTTCAATCTGACTAGCCCGGTTATTGGCAGACCAACAAAGAAAGTAATTTGGTTAATACCAAATTTGAGAACCTCTCAGAACATATATGATCTCTGAGTATATGCTTATGATAATTGGTGGTGAATCAATAACAATCAGTAACACTTTACGTTAAGGTGATCCACTGTGTTATTTATAACCACAAAATTATACTTATCATTAATCTCAATTTTTACTCCAGTTCCAATGATAACGCAAACGATTTACTGTTGTAATATGAATAGTTGTATTACTGGAAATGATATTGTTTTCACATTACAACATTATAATTGGAATTTTTACAAGAATAACTATATTCAGTAGAATGGTTTAAAAGATTAATATTGCACAACCTGTGTAATAGGACACCTCTTCAAATAAAATTTAATATTTATATTGCAATATCATCTTGAAACTTGATATTACAAATATTGCTATATTCAAATATAGTAAAGTTTTAACTTATTTTGGCTCAATCGGGACTCTTCGGTTAGTATCTCAAGTTATATGGGTGTAAGTAGGTGAATCAGACATAAGATTGATAAACTGCTGTCGGGTTATGTACTGCTACTAATTATAAGCTTGTGGAGTTGGAAAGATGTAAAAATTTCTCGTAGTTCATAGTTACCTCAGAATATGCCGCAAGTTAGGGACAATACCACGTTAAGATATGGTATTTCAACTATACCGTGAACTGCGCATCTCAGTGACTACATTAGTACTGACGTAGTGATGTTCTAGTTCTCGATCTTCCTGATGATGACTCCACAGGAACAGCGGCCCTCGGTGTGTATAGCTGGATTTGGTACAGGTCCCGATGTGGACAGCGATTGTTAGTTTATGGGTCTCCAAACCAGCGATTCTTGATGACGACGAAGGGCAGTTGTTCACATTCTTGATAATGATGTAGTGATTTACTATCCTCGATGACGCATATGTAGTTCTTGACTATCTTCGATGATGACTATGTAGTTCTGGTCTATCTTCGATGACGACCTTGAATACCTTCGACGAAGATTATGTAGTTCTGGTCGATCTTTGAGACGACTATGTATTTCTTGAATACCTTCGACGAAGATTCTGTAGTTCTAGACGAATATTGACAGTGATGAACTATAAATTTTATATAAATTTTAGATTCGTACATTTCTCGAAGTCTCAGTCAAGTCTGCTGCTTATCATTTTCTTTCATGCTCGCCGTTCGAATTCACAATTCCTTATAAAAATTCTCCATCGACCTTGTAATTCAAAAGCAAGAATAGAGGAAGTAGGCAAATAAATATTTTTAAATTCAAAGATATCGTTGTTAAAAGTTACTATGAAATATAATGAAAAGAAAAAGAAAAAAGTTCCCCAAAACACAAGTTGTGGCAATACTTCACAAATAAATGTATACAAATTTTGAAATTAAATAACATTATTAATTACTATAAACTACTGGTTGGTTTATAGTAGTGCAGAAAGCCACGGGATTTCAAACGCCATTTACACGTAGAAACCCTCACACCTTTGCCAACCTTCCCCCGTCATTATCGGATTTCCCTATACTGCGCTTCCCAGACCCACATGTCCACAGTCCACCACAGCATTCAGAGCATTCCTATGCTAAGGCAACTCGTCCTCCAACTCAGGACAAGGTCAGGAAAGATGGTTATCTAGTTTGTTATAAGTCACTTCCCCCCACCGTAGATACAGGACATCAATCATCTTTTAATAACTACTCTCAGTTTCGACCACTTACACCTGATTTGTATGCACATACCACCTATCTGACACGACCGGATTGGGGTCATTCTCCCCACTTACCACTACCCAGGCAAACTCCATCCCTGACACGAGACACCTCCCCCTCTCCTCCAGCAGAACAAGGACAGTCTCCCACACAGACAGATCATTCTGTCAATCCGCCATCTTCCCTGGACATTCATCCACCAGGATACCAGGCCAAACTCTCCTCACTCATTGATACTCTGGAAATCATGTTTAATTTGGTTAGGCAAAACGCCTCCATAAACTTTGATAGAGAGAGCATATTTCAGTCATTTCTCCAAGTTTTACAAACTTAGATTTCTGTTATACTTTCCACTTTCTCATACAGTAACTGATGTTTATAGATCACTCTTTTAACATACTTCAGTGGAATGCACACTCTTTACATTCCAATAGATTCCCTCTTCTACACTACCTAGTTGATCATAATATAGATGTCCTCATTCTCTCCGAATCCGGTCTACACCAACGGAGCCAGGTTAGGATCCCTCGTTACCCTTATGCTGTTTGTAACTGCTCCAGCAAGGGAACAGCTATCTTGGTGCATGAATCATATGCATATACAGAATTACAAATTGCATTTCCCCACGCTATGAAGGACATGGATGCGGTTACGCTCCAACTCCATCTGAAACATGGCATGCTTACAATAATTTCAATTTACGTCCCACCACGTTCATGTTTCCAGGCTTCAGAGTGGGAAACATTTTTTGCACAATTTACCGGCACTCTCATTGTAGGAGGTGATTTTAACTGTCATCATTCTTCCTGGGGAAATGCTAAATCCGATAAGGCTGGTAAAAATCTGTTAGACTACGTGCACTCTTTGAATTTCATTTTTCTCAATACTAAACAACATACCTTGCAAGGCCCGCCCTCAACTTCCCCTACCGCAATAGATCTAACTTTCACTACCATTGATGTATACCCTTGGTTCTCATGGACAGTATTGGAAGATAATTGGGGAAGTGATCACTTTCCCATTTTAATTTCTTACCTGGGTGGTAGACAACTCTCGGACTCCTCTTCCTTCCATTTTT
The DNA here is from genome assembly GCF_032445375.1 of Bacillus rossius redtenbacheri. NCBI lineage: Eukaryota > Metazoa > Arthropoda > Insecta > Phasmatodea > Bacillidae > Bacillus > Bacillus rossius. The sequence goes on along the minus strand of NC_086330.1, from coordinate 300,784,261 downwards.
GTAAATTTAACAGATCTAAAGCAGACTGGGCTACATTTCATTCATGTTTAGCAAAGAGCTTTGATATTGCACCTCTCATCGGACCCGATGATCTCCAGTCCTGTTATGATTTTTTCTATGTTAAATTACGGGCAGCCGCACAAATGTCCATACCACTAATCGAAGTCCGGGATTACAAATCGCGTTGTAAGGCTCTGTGGTGGGACCATGATTGCCAGTCCGTAAATAGAGCACGTCTACAAGCGTTGAAATCGTATAAAAAACATTCAACTATGGACAACTACTTAGCATTACAACGTCGTCAAGCTATTGCGAAAAGAACATGGAAAGAAAATAAAACGTCAAAGTTGGAGACAGTTCTGTAACAGTTTCTCCCGTTCCACACCCTCTACACTGTTGTGGAGCAGATTTGGACAATTTACCGCTAGTACACACACAACAGTAACCTATAGGATGCCGGAAAAAATGTGGCCTCCATTTTTGTCACAATTAGCCCCAGACTATGTTCCTGAGGCGGATGATATTCTGCCCCCATCCCTAGCGGAACTACGAAATACTCTCGTTAAGACTTTCTACCAGCGGCCCATTTACGGAATACACGCATTGCCTCACATCCTGTGGTAATACAGTGTCCGGTCCAGATCTAATCTCATAGCTCATTTTGAAAAACCTTCCCTTTAATTGCTCTCAATATTTAATAGATTTATATAATATGATCTTCATAACTGCAAATATACCAGCTTGGTGGAAACAATTCTCTATCGTACCTATTTATAAATCTGGTAAATCAGTCAACGATTATGCATCATACCGTCCCATACCTCTCCGCTCCTGTATAGCTAAATTATTTGAGAAAATTATTAAAGCCCGGCTTGTGTGGTTTTTAGAAGATAATAAACTACTACGACCTGAACAATTCGGTTTTCGCCCTGGCATCAGTACAATCGACGCTCTGGCTAAGCTTTATTCCCATGTAAATAATTCTATCCAAGCTAATGGTATTCTTGCGACCGTTTTTCTAGACATTACGGCGGCCTTTGACACCGTCTCCTTACTGTTGTTATATCAAAAAAATGTTCACTTTAGGCATCCCTACTAATATCATACACTTGGTGCATGCCCTTAATGCAGGTTGACGTTATATTCCCCATATTTCTGGGGGTGGTACACTATCACGGCTGGCCTATAGAGGATTGACACAAGGCAGCTCCTTAAGCCCGACGTTATTTATTGTTTATGCTCAAGATCTTATATTCCATATAGGTGAGGTTACTCAGGCCATCGCGTATGCTGATGATACAGTTTTATGGGCACCCTGCAGTTCATTCCCAGACGCCGCTCACATCATGACGGCTGCACTAGCTCATCTCCACAGCTTGATGTTCCAGCACGGCTTCGAGGTATCAAAACAGAAAAGTGAAACCATGTACTTTTCTCGTAAGTGCTGCCCACGCGATATCCCCCTTCCGGTATATCAGAACGCTGTAGTCCCGTTGGTTCATTCCCACAAATATCTAGGGATAGTTTTCGACACTAAATGTACGGGCTCGGAGCATGTTCACTATCTATGAATTGTATTCAACAAGCGAGTCCAATTGTTAAAGGCTTTATCATACAAAACTTGGGGAGCTCACCCCGATACCCTACGTATGTTTTATATTGCTACTGTTCGATCGATTCTAGATTATGGCTCCATAATTCTCCTTCGCACACCATGGTATCTTCTGCGTAAACTCGATGTCATCCAGAATGACTGCTTACGCTTCATCACTGGTGCGTTTAAATCCACCCCTGTCCCATATTTACATGCTGAATGTTATATCATGCCGCTCACCCTACGGAGACAACTGGTATGGGGCAAACATTGGCTGAAATCGAGAACTAATTGTATAGGTAGTGTCTCTCGTGCAATGGACAAAATTAAATTCCCGCTCCCGTACTCAATTTTCTCAGCCCTTCGCCTTAGTACCACCGATGAATTAACTTCTTTTCAGCAATTTTTTTTACTGTATGAAGTAACTTTTCGTAACCCGCAGTGTCTTTCCGTGGGCAACAAAACTCAGAACACAACTGCTATTAAATTGGAGTTACTTGATACCCTATACACATTATCAGGTTTTCAGCGGATATATACAGATGCTTCGAAAAGTGGAAATGAAGTGGGTTCGGCATATTTTCATCCGGCGACTCGGCTGACGGGGCTTTAATTCAAGCTCTGGTCATTGGCGTATAGCTGGAGACCAAAAAAAAAAAAGCTTGTTACGTTTAACACACTACTAAATAGTAATACATAGGTTAAGTGAAATGATAAGTTAAATTCGGTGTACATAAATGCAAAAAGGATTTATAACACAAAATGTGTGTCTAATGAATTTTCACATTAATTTCTACCAAAATTATTTTTACATTTGTTTGGCCTCCTGAAACTGCAGGTCGCCTTATATTCGTGCCAATAAGGTATTCACAATTTTAAATTTTGCTATTCAACTTACGAATGCGAATAGTTCGTCAGTTACTATTCACAACTATTCGTGTTTACGAATATTCACACACCCCTAGCAGCAATGAATATCCCAACAATGCAATGAAAATTGTAACTTTTTCTGTTCGTTAATGTGAACAATAATATTGATGGTGGTAGCAATCATTTTATAGTATTAATTAATATAAAAAACTGAAATTAATAAAATGTTAACACATAATTAAATACAAAGGCCAAAAATAATTAATAGTGTTAGAAAATTTCTGCACAAGTGGATATATCGAGATACTTGAACATTCTCATCTCTTACACAAGACCAGAAAATTACATTTTTAATTTTCGGCAATAATAAAGAACGGCGATATTGGATATATTTTATCATTTTAATTATGTGAAATAGTGAAGTTCTATTTCATATATAAAAATGTAAGCGTCTCTGACATTATCTAGTGTGTTGTATATTTTCTTATTGTTTCCATTACTTACTTCATTTTGCGTTTTGCCGGTTTTTAAATATGTAAAAACAAGGTTCTACTGTACACTTATCATTTTTGTTTTCTAGTACTCCGTGAGAGCACTGTGGCTTTTGGACACTGTTCACTGACCACTTAAAATCCACATCTATTTTTTATGTTGCCACACAAAGCAAATGTGATAACACGTCATCGGAAAGTCTATTCCTACTTTTCAATTTTATGCGCTTCAATGCTGAAAAAGCTGCTCCGAAAATGTACGTACTTGCGAAAATTGAACACAGTTTCAGGGCCCAATTCCTTATCAAAGGATAACGTTCATGCAAAAGTAGTTTCCAGAACTGTAATCCAGCTGCTGTGGACATATTAACAGAGGGTTCACACTGGAGTTCACAGAGTTCTAGCTGCAATTCTCTTGGTTGACACTGTATGTTACACTTCGAAGCATTGCTGAACAGTTTCCTGCTAGGACAGAATGTTTAAGAATCTTGAAATCTCCTGTCGAATTCTGAAGCGAGTTGGTTAATATTTTCCACGAACTGCACGAAAGTAACCATTTCTTATCCTGAGAGTTTCTTACAGTTTCGAAAGTGGAAGAAGATTTTTTTCTAGTGCAGACTTAAATACTTGAAATTTTTTTCGAAATCCACACACGAAACCAATTATCTCGAAAACAGTCTGCTGGGGCCACCAGCGCAGGGGTTAATATACCCGCACTGCCGCATGACGTCACTCGAACACTGCTGCACTGCGAGATATGTTAACCTAGGCAACAGTAACACTAGGCAAAATGTGAAAACCTTTCCTGGACCCAGACTCGGGCTTTACTCTTATACAGGGGTGGGGTCTCATGCGCTCAGGGGTGGGGTATCATGCGCTTCAATGCTGAAAAAGCTGCACGTCCATGTTAATGGAGGGATCGAGTGAGTCGGATAATTGACATATAAGTGGGCTGCTTGGTGCTGCTGGGCAGCAGTTTTTTTTAAGTCTTTCATGTGTGGAGACGTGGGCACGCAAGTCGTTTTTGCACCGAGGTGTGGGCTAGCCGCCCAGCCAGCACTACAGCCCAAGACTGAGCTGATAGCTGCCAAGGTTACGTGCATTCTTTTCATTCCTCATAAACGACACTGCCACAATTCGCTCGTTGCTCTGTTGCCAGTAACACCAACAGGCTACAGAACGACTGCCTTTAAAATTCTTTTAGAGATACAATTTTTAATAGCAGTGCATTGAGCATTGAGACATGTTTTCATGGTTTTGAAATGGTATCTCTGACTCGCATAACTGTTCGTGATGTTTTTTCCTCCCTGTGATTTTAATGTAAAATTTTTTAATTTTTAGGCTGCTGAACATGGACTTAGTGCATAAACTGCATATTTGAACATAAGGTTGCAGGTGGGTCAAAATGGTATCAAAATATTACAACCACCCTAATCTCTGGAACTGTGAGGATTCGTTATATTTAGCAGAACATTTGAATGATTTACTGGCCCCAATAGCATGACTCACATTCACAGAAAATTTAAGTCCAAGTTAACATCTTCATCCTTCCCATAATGTATTAATTTCACACCCTATCTCAAATGGTTCACTTTACTAACCAAATGCATAAATCAATTATGAACAGGGAAGGTCTGTGAGGATTTTTGTATCTTCAACGGTGTTTGTTTTATCACGAATGAAATGGTCCAACTCATGACCGCTCTGCAATGCAGCAAAGATAACCGTCGCTGTGCAAGGTCAAGGAGGGGAGGTAAGTGGAGTGGAAAAAAAAACAATAAGGAAGAAGGGAATGGTGTACACCAAGTAATTTTGACCCAACCTGTCAAGACACACTATGATTGCTTGTGTTGCCGTCAGTTGTCGCACATGAAGTTAAAAGGAGGGGGGAAGGAGTTTTATGGTCAAACCACCCACAAGGCATTTTCACACACACCAACGCGTGCACACACACATGTTTGCTCTTTGTTTCGTCTCTCTCACTGGCTGGTTTTATATATTCTCCTCTACAGAAAGCCAACACGAGAAGGGCATCTAGTCGCCGCCAAGTATTAGAGAGAGAAAGAGTGTTTTTGTCACCAGTCCCGCCCACCTCCTTTTCACTGCAGCTATCAGTGAGTCATTCCGCGGCAATCCACGAAAGAGCCAACGACTTGATGGACATAAATCATGGTTAATCCGCGAATTGGATGACCGAGTCACAGAAAATATAGGTTCTACTGTATTTGATTGCTAATGTCTTCAACTTTCCTAGTAACAGTTTGTTTTGACAGATAGAGAATTAAACTCTTTTACTACCTTACCTTCATACTTCATTAAATGATTCTGCCATTCTTATTGCAAAGTTTTTGATGAATTTCCCATTACAAAGTGGTTATTTTTGCTTTCGCTAGCTCGTACCTAACAACGTACGAGGCTAAAAGATATGCTTATTGTTTTCTTGACACACTGGTGAATACACTCTTTTGCTGAGAAATTTGTTTTTTCTGTAGTTCATTAAGGTGTTTTCTTGACTCGCCTCAACAATTTTCATATTTGTGTTGATGATTTGGCAGAAAATGCAGTTTGAGATTGTATTATTTTTATACAGCTATCACTTGAAGGCAGACTAAACACTAGAGGCTTCATGTCCTTATTAAGTACAAATAGTTGTGTTCCCATTCTTCTTTGAAAACCCGATTTTCACGGTCTACTTTCCTAAATTTAAAAAAAAATTTCAAATTAACAACTCCAAATAACTTGCAAAACGTAAACAAGTACATATGTTGCGTGCCGCGAGTTCCCGTGCTATTCTGATGCCAGATGAGTCACGGTGCTGTGCTTTCTCAACATTTGATAAATATGTAATGTTGCTGGCTCAGCCGGTAAACCGGTGCGGGTCTTTGTCACGGAATATGTCAACGTCTCATATTTACTCTGCTGCTGTATTCAATTCCAATATTAATTTGGTCGGAGCCATGACACTTGCATAGTTTGTAATGAAAAGTAAGAGCCAATGTGAAGCAGAATGAGTGTAGCGATGACTATATTTGCCAGTTTTTATTCCAAATTAAATATTTCAAGCTATTGTATAGCCGTCGCATAAGTGTATTTTCATTTCGACGAATAGTTTTCGCAGGTTGCATAAAACTTTGCCACGGGCCACCAGTTGGCCATCACTGTGTTAGATGAACAATCAATACCTTTTTGTTTGGCCTCCCTTATGTAATTCCTAGTGCTAAGTTTTACATGAAAGGGGTCTGCTTATTTAAGTACAACTTTTCTCTATGAACAAATTTTTCTTGAAAGAAAGCTTCTTCAGTTTGTGAATATTAATGCATGTTAATGTTTCCAAGATTTTACATTTTAATCTTAAAGATATGATTAATTAATCTCTCCAGTATGATAATGCAGACTGTTACATATATTTAATATGATGCTTTGGACATTGTTTGAAAAGGTAACCACTGTATTCTTCAATGGAGGGTGAAACCGTGAAATTTAATAAAGCAGGAATAGCGGGTGGTGTTTAAGTGAACATTTATGTGTTAAATTTGAACCATATTCAGGATGGCCACAAAACCGAGAAAAACTGTAAAAATGTCGGAAATTTGAAAGGGCCTGGGAAAAACCAGGAAACCTTGCAAATGTACTTATTTCTGGAGAAATGCTGTGTGTGGAATTGGAACCATTTTCAAACTAGACTAGGACCCGGATTTAACGAAGCAGTGATTTTATATACTCAGGAACCCTCTTTGTTCTAATCAAGTTTCTTTCCCAAATCTGGAACGAAAATAACCACCGGCGAGTACTGTGTCATGTTTTACGGACACATATAAATAAGTTATTTTCATTTTGCTGACAGTTGCAATATATTGTTAACCTTCACTGTAAATTTAAGTAGCGTAAAACCCCGATATCGCGAACACTGATTTCAGGAAAACAGCGTTTAAGGTAAAGGTTTTCAGGAACCATAAAAAATATCACAATGGAGGAATGTTTTATTGTGTGCCTTTGCATCATCTGCCCAAACACGAAAAAACAACAAAAAAATTGTTAAAATTGCTTAAAAACTCCAGGCGCTGTAACGTAATTGCGTAGGTGCATGCCATTGCGCACGCCTGGATAGATAGACTGTCCGCGACATATGACGTCCTGCTCGTCCTCCATCTTCCAATCACGCCCGCACAGTAACAGTGCTAGCCAATAATCGCACGTTTCCAAATTTTCCCTTTCGCATCGTGACCATGCCACATCAATACGCCATTATTATTATCCTCAGTGAGGCCTTTGTGCGCGGTATTTAGTTTTTGGATACATTTTTTATATGCTGTTTTGACTTAGATTTTTTACTTTTGTTCTTGTATTTTGACTACGGATTGCGAAAGCACGACAAACAATTTAAATTGATACGTGAGGGAAGGAAAACATTTTGTTCAAACTAAAATATAAAACCGAAAAAAGTGTATGAACGCGAGCTGAACTACCAATTGTGTACCTAACACAGCACTGAACAGAGTGCGCGAGCTATCAATATTGATATTTGACTACTTGCGCAAGCACTATACGGGATTACTGGAATCAACATAACCAAACCTGAATGACACTATCTACAACTGTCTACATTTTTGTAAGCAGTACACAACAGCGACAAAGACGGAAAAGATAAAGTCTATAACGTTTTAAAACATCAGACGTCTTTGTATTTCTATTAATTAAATTCGTAAACTGTAATATCAGAGTGAATAGTATTTAAAGTTTAAAATACTTAGTTTTTTTACGGAAAACTACGTACAAAAAGCGCCAGGACTCTAACGGCAGGTCCCAGTAACTTAATGTAACTTTAATGCAAGATATTTTTTCCCGAAATTTTGACATCCTGCAATAAGAGTGCGACGTTTATGCGATAAAACACGGTAACATTTAGTAGCTCACACACATTTATGGGAGTGTGTACTCTGTACTACAGAGATGTTGAATCTCACAAAAAACATGGTTTTCCAATAATTTGTGGAGGGTGGGGGGGGGGGGGGGGGGGGTCGTTGAAAATCGGTAAATTGGATTTAACAAAACATCAATTTAGAGTAAACTTTTTCGGTAACCATAGCACTTCGTTAAATCAGGGTTTTACTGTAAAATGTAGTTAACAAGTCCAAGCATCCAAGACCAACCACAGTGTTGGTAAGGGTATCACTTCTCAGGCGTATGGTACGGAACGTTCTTGTTTTAACTTGCTCTTTAACCTTCCGCATTATTGTACCATTTACATCGGTAATGCATTGTTTACCAAAAATTTAGCAAAGAATGACCCTCATAAAAGTAGGTATAATCGTACATAACATGAAACAGTTAAGATACTGCGAAATGTCTTAATAATGCAGATTTAGTTGCTAACAGAAGCAGCTGTGTTCTTTCATGACACAGTTAAGTTACGGTCAGAATTGTTTTTTATTCTTTAAACCATACCCATTTATATGTAGGAAATGTAGATCCGATTTGTTGTGAAGTTGAAAAATCGCAAAACATTAGTTGTAGTGTTACACTTGAAATGCTGCCAATTATGGAATGATATTGCACACGCAAAGACAATTTTGTTGGGGCACAGTCAAAGCTAGGGGTACATGGAATACGTTCTTCAAGTATCACAAAATCTGTGAAGATAGACACGATGATTGCGTGTTTTGCCAGTTCTCCCACATTAAAACTATTACTGGGGGAGGGAAGGGTGAGTGAGAACACTGAGAACCATTGATATTGCCGAAGATATGATCACTCACGCTTAAAAAATGCATTCACACATACACACACAAACTCTAGCTGGGTTATTTTTTATATTTCCCCACTAGCCATGATGCGAGAGCTGTCACTAGAATTCCATCTACATATTTACTTCCCCTCCCGACAGCAGTCAGTCCCTGACTTAGTCACGCACTCTCTCCTGTTTTACGTAGCAGTTGTTTTTTGTTACTGTGCTGAAATATACGGCCACCTAAATAAAATAAAAAGAAAACCGGTTGTTCTAAAATACATACAGAATTAGAATTTTCAGGTAAAAATTACTGTATGTCATATATATATATATAATTACTTTCCATTCATGTTAATTAAGATACATTTTCTGAGGTACAAAGCTTTCTTTCTTATTGTGCAGCACAATGTGGCTGCGATTTTGAAGTAGTGTTATTTATTTATGTAAACATGCTCCACACACTAGCAGAGTTGAATGATTAGTGCTGGAGCTGTTAGTGTTTTACATTTAAAATGCTTGAACTTACCAAGTTTGTAAAGATTTGTTTAAATGTACATATGAAAGAATATTACGCAGATGTTTCTATGTCTGATTATGCAATGTCCTCTGCCAGTATTGGAATTGTATGTAATTTATATAACAAAGATAATATAAATTGTATTTATTTTAATGGAAAGACCGTGTAAACAGTATCTGAATGAATGTGCAATGTAAGATTAAAATTCACTACAAAACTGCAGTGTTTATAGTTCAGTTGTGTTGTGCATGAAAATAAGAAAATATTAATTAGACAAGTAAGTGGCCACTGCCTTCTGTCATTTACTTTACGGTATTCTTATTTATAGAAAAAATTAAACAATTATAATGTTTTATTGATAGTGTGAAATTAAGATTTACAAATTGTGAAATGTAACTGGTAGTACATAATTTTTTTTTTGTATTTCAATATACTTTTTTTAGGAGTAGCCTTAATGTTACTAAAGTGAAATTTGTAAAAGTTTATAATTTTTAAATGTTACTAGTTATCTTCTACATTTTATTTAAGAAAATACACTATTTGTTCCATAACAGACTATGTTCTTAATACCATTCTCTTTAAGTTGTAAAAACATTACCTTAAGTTATATATTATTCAATCCAAACCAATTTTATGTAAAATAGTAAAAGTCATTCTGTAATTCATCATCACTGATGCATCTAGTAATAAGCATTTTAATATACATTACCTTTCATTGCATAGACGTGCATTTAGGTTCCGATATATCTTTGGTGTTAAAGCTTTTCCTAAAGTTTTGGTGGTTATTTCAGCAAGTGCATTATCAATGCATTGTTTTGCATATGTATGTCATGTTTTGATTATCAAAAAATAACCATGGACGGTACTTATATTAAGGGATTCACGTCATATTGCCATTTAGTAAGGTGGGAGTTGAGAGAGCTCATTCATATTGTGCTGTGCACCTACAACAAAGGTCATGATAATTTCTAGTTGGAGCAGGTTCTTTAAGGAGAATTTACAGGCTATGCTTTACCAAATTGAGTTCTCTGTTATAGCCCTTCAAACTTGGCATTTTCGACCGATGAGGGTTGTAAAATGCTAAGTTCAGAGGCCGGTAAATTCAACACAAACATATAGAAATCCAAATCTGATATGTCGTATTAAACACAGCAAGGAGTTTTGTAAGGTGAATTTAGTCGCTATGGTTTACCAAATTCGAGTTCTTTCTTATAGCCCTTCAAACTTGGCATTTTCGATCTGTCAAAAAGGCCAAGTTCGAGGCCTGTAAAATCAACACAAACATATATAAATCCGAATATAATACGCCGTATTAAACACAGCAAGGAGTTCTTTAAGGTGAATTTAGTCGCTATGCTTTACCAAATTTGAGTTCTCTGTTATAGCCCTTCAAACTTGGCATTTTCGACCGATGAGGGTTGTAAAATGCTAAGTTCAGAGGCCGGTAAATTCAACACAAACATATATAAATCCGAATCTGATACGTCATATTAAATAAAGCAAGGAGTTCTTTAAGGTGAATGTAGTCGCTATGCTTTACCAAATTTTAGTTCTCTGTTATAGCCCTTCAAACTTGGCATTTTGGTCCGATGATGGTTGTAAAATACTAAGTTCAGAGGTCTGTAAAATCAACACAAACATATGTAAATCCAAATCTGATATGTCGTATTGAACACAGCAAGGAGTTTTGTAAGGTGAATTTAGTCACTATGCTTTACCAAATTCAATTTCTCTGTTATAGCCCTTCAAACTTGGCATTTTCGACCGATGAGGGTTGTAAAATACTAACTTCAGAGGCCTGTAAATTCAACACAAACATATATAAATCCGAATCTGATACATTGTTTTAAGTATAAGTTAATAAACATGTAGATATAATTTCTTTCCCCTGTTATACACGCATTATTTAAAAAAATTTACTTACGCCGTTGTTGCACAAACACATTTCTGTGTTTTTATGGAGTGTACGATAATTACGGTACGATCCGAGAATTTTTTAGATTCGACTCTAACTTATCCTCAGAGATTCCAACAAGGTGGTCATTTTTAAATAAATGAAAGTAGATACTCTTTTATCAGAACAAAAACATTGATGACACCATAACTGCCGATAAAAATAGTACATAGAAGATATCTTATCATATGCCGTCGAAAAACGGGGCATTAATCTACCTATGTAAAAACTATTTGAACATACCATAAATATCGTAAAATTAAATTGCAGTGCCCCACTTTTTACTTGTCCTAAATAAATACAACTCTTACAAACAGTGTAAATTTTTTCTAGCACTTTTAAGGGCCCTTGATTACTTCAAACCATTTCAAGTTGTAGCCAATTTCAGCAAGCCCCGGCGGCCCGCCAATACTTTCCCCGCCTTCCCCTTCTTAAACTTGCCCGCCCCACCTCTAGTCCAGCTATGCCGCCCCTCCTTCCCCTCTTTTCTCCTCCTTTCCCCTGTGTACCGCGATTTTAGCGCCCCTATCGGCTTAGTTTGTGCTGGTATTTAAGCCCCTGGCCTGAGGCTATTCCTTGCAGTCATCGCTCCCTCTGAGCTAGGCTGTCCACCGACATGTGCACTACGAGCTCGTTCTGACACCGTTACTATGCCCGTCGGCTCCTTGATCGCCCTTATGGCAGTGGTTGTAAGCCGTTACTATGTTTGAACATAGAGCCGCGTCTTTATTAGCTGCGCTTTATTAGCTGCGCTTTATTAGCTGCGCCTTTTTCCTTTTTCAAACACAGCAAGTGGTCTGTGTTCGGGATTTGCGGATTTCTTCGGGCGCGTTTTCATTAGGTGTTTTTATTTTGAGGTTGTTCTTGGACTTTCCGTTTTTGCGGTGTCTGTCTTTGACGGTCTTTGTGCTACACATGTCCGGTGTATCTATTGTAATTTCGGGTATAGTACCTCCTTACGTTCTTAAATTTGCTAGGGGCTGTTAGGCTCATCTAACTTTAGTAGGAGATGCATTCTGTTTTATTCGTGTTGTGTATTAAGAGTTCTTAATTACAGATATTTATACGGGTATATTTATAATTGTTTATGATAATTTACTTAGCTACCAAACACTTGAATGGCGTACATAAGTATGCGTTTAAGGCACGTACTGTTTGTACAAGTGCGTTGATTTGTATATGCGCTCTAACTTATCGTATTACTAACGTTATTAAGGCTAAGGTCTAGAGGAAGTAAGTCAGATTTTGCAGACATATATGTGTGTTGCATTTGTAATTCGTATGTGACTGTGCGCCCGTAATTATAGCGCAATTCATATAGACATGGGCGTTTAACATAAATTTGTTTTATATGAATGTATCTATTTCCACTATATAAATATCTTATACTTTTGTTATTTGTGATGATATTGTTCTGAATTGTTATAAAATAAAATATATATTTTGGTACCTCTTGTATTAAGTTTGTTCGTTAGGGTCAGCCCCATTACGTATTTAACTCACACTTACAGTGCTTGCCGAACTAGTGTTTCACTAGTGAAGTGTATAAGGGTGATATGTCCGCTTAGTGGTTGTGGCCGACCTGGTGTGTCCGGATCGGTTACAATTACTGCGCAACTCTGCTCGGGCAGCTCTTACAGTGTGTGTTCTGTTTTTTGTTCCATGGCAACTTCCGGGCGTGGCGAGGGTACTGGATGGGTCTATCGATTGCATAAACCAGACCTAATCCAGTATCTAGAAGAAAATGGGCTGCCTACAGACCCCGCCGAAACCGTGGCCGACTTACGTTCACGTTTGATTACGTATATCCGAGACTCCCTGGCGGACACTCCTGGCATCCAAGTCGGAAATCCCAGATCTACTGATATTGAAGTAAGTGTCACTTCAGACCCTTTTTCACACAAGTTATTCCTGTCCGTTCTTAAGAATGTGCCCACACTAGAGTCCAGTGACCCTAAACAAGTTTTAGACTTTTTCTTACAAGCGGATAGGTTACATAAGTTACAGCTTATTCCGCATGACTCATTCCTTAAGGCCCTATTGTCGAAATGCACTGGTGTTTACGTCAGTGCGTTAACAGATACAATTGTTAAGAAGGAATCGTATGCAGCTTTTAAAGCCGCTATTCTTCAATTTGTGTGTCCACCCCTGGTAGTTGAACATTGTAAGCGAGATTATGTCTTGCGCCTTCAACTGTCCAACGAGACAGTTTCACAATACGTTGACAGTGTACTATCGTACGCACAGGTGTTAGATTTAAGATACGACGAAAAAGAACTCGTCGAACTTATCTTGGGGAATGTGTGGCCTGAAGCCATTAGCTTGGCAAGTATGTTACCTCTGCCGATTACGTATGAAACTTTACGTAAGTGGGCAAACGACGTGGACACACGGATTAATGCTCGGCAAAGGTTTTACCAGTCTGCTTCAATCGGCGGGAACGTCCAGCTTATCAATAGTGACCGTAAAGCCAAGGCTGCGGCTACGTCTATGTACCACGATAAAACCCTGCGGCATACTGTAACTCCGACCCCGGAGCGGTGTGTTATGAGGGATCATCGCGAGCCGCGCGCCGCGGCTAGGGTAAGGGCGCCCGAAGCTGACTCTGGCGCGCGCTGCGTCACCGCTGAGGTGGCGCGGCAGGGCGGGCAACCCGACCTAGAGTTTGTACACCGTAGATGTGCCAACTGCACGCAGTTTGGTCATGCAGTTGTTAACTGTTCGGCTCCCAGGGTAGAAATAAACAACCGCACGTGTTTTAAATGTAAACAACCAGGACACTACAGGGCTTTGTGTCCGGAAAACCGGCCTTGACGGGGCGCAAAAGAAGTCGCCGCCGTCGTTTTCTCCGCAAAGCCTCTTTTCATAATAAAATCTATTTACATTTCCTTCAAGTCCAAATTCAGAATAAGTATTTCCCGGCCCTGGTTGACACTGGTGCCACGCTCCGCCATAAGTTTAAATTTTTTGAATAGTCTAAAGGCTTTATTTCCAAAATTAATAAACTCCACGTCATTTGTGCGACAACCTACAACCATATGCGTTGCTAATGGTAATTGCATATCCTCGGAAGAGTCCGTAATCTTGCACTTTAAAATCAAACACTTTTCGTGGTCGTGGTGTTTTGCTGTGGTCCCCGGGATAAATCCCGACTTCATTTTAGGCTTGGATTTCTTAAGTCATACGAGAGCCGTATTGGATATAAACAAACATGAACTTTTTTTTTATTTTGCTCAAACTTGTAAAATTCCCTTACAATTTAAACAGGATTGCGAAACTATATTTGTTTGCCCAGAGGTACACAATCATGTACCCGCTTGTTCTCTCGAAGAAGTGGTTTCGCGTTATCCTGACGTCATTACTAAGAATATAGGCAAATGTGACGTGTTACCGTATCGATTCTACCTTATGGATGAAGTCCCGGTGCGGAGTAAGGCATACCAGGCCTCACCCCCAAAGCTCCAGGCTATGCGTGAGATTATTGAAAACCTCCTTAAGGCTAAAGTAATTACAGCATCAAATTCAGATTTCAGCTCGCCCACATTTTTAGTGCGTAAAAAAGACGGGATTAGTTGGCGTTTGGCTCACAATTATATCCCATTAAATAAAAAAATTATTTACAACGACGTATATCCCCTTCCAACAGTAGAATGTGCACTGCAACATTTGGGTAAAGCCAAAATATTTTCCATCATTGACCTTAATAATAGTTTTCATCAGCTTCTGTTAGACCCGGCTTGTAGAAAGTATACAGCATTCTCAACCCCCTTTGGACATTATGAGTTCAATAGGATACCCATGGGGTTAACATTTGGGTCTCAGGCCATGAGTAGAGTCTTAGATCATATATTAGCCGATATCAAGTATAAATTTGTGTTTAACTACATTGATGATATAATAATATATAGCAATTCAATGCAGGAACACATTACTCACGTGACCGAGGTCCTAGATCGTTTGCGGAGAGCTAAGTTGACCATTAATCCCAAGAAGGTGGAGTGGGGTAAGACGTCAGTCACCTTTTTAGGGTACGTTATTCATCAGGGACAATTGCTTATGAACCCAGAAAAGATTGCCCCAATAACACAATTTCATAGGCCTATAAATGTTAAGGGGATTCAACGCTTCCTAGGTTTGATAGGATATTTCGCTCGGTTCATTCCTAACTATGCCACCATTTCCGCTCCCTTAAACGAGTTACGTAAGAAAAAGGTAACGTTTAAGTGGGAACAGGCACAAGAAGAAGCCTTTAATAAATTAAAAAAGGCCATCAGCTCTCCTCCAGTCTTGATCCTTCCAGATTTTGACAAGAGATTTGCCGTACATGTGGATGCCTCAAGTATAGCTATGGGCGCTGTATTAGGACACTTGGAAGGGAATAAAATGCGACCTATTTGCTATGCGAGTAAGACCCTATCAGAATCAGAGCGCCGTTTAGGGGTATATGAGAAAGAAGCCCTAGCGTGCCTATTCACCTTGGAAAAATTCGAGTCATACCTGGATAACCGGGAGTTCGATTTATTCACGGATAATCAGGCCCTAAGCTGGTTATTTAACCATCCGCAGCAGTTAGGCAAGTTAGGTAGATGGATTCTGAGGTTATCACGATTTAGGTTTGTAATACATCACCTTCCCGGTAATCAGAATATTGTTGCAGACACCCTTTCTCGTATGTTCAACCCTGACGAGTTCAATATAAATACAATCTCAGAAACAGATAATGTGAATAGCATTAACACATTTAGACTTTTTCCAGAATCCTATATAAATATCCGCCAGTATCAACAAGATGACTTATTTTGTAAGGAATTAATACGTGATATTAAGGCTAAGAAAACAAATGAATTTATAGTTGAAAATGGATTGATATATCATACAGGTAAAAATGGTAGGGCACGAAGGGCGGTGGTACCTAAGGTCCTGCGCCCTATGATCCTGCAGTATTTTCACACTTCTCTTATAGGTTGTCACCTAGGGATTGATAAAACACTTCAACGTATTTCTTCTCATTTTTTTTGGCCCGAGATGCGCCAGGATACACGAGAGTTTGTGAAAACCTGTATTGATTGTCAACTCTTTAAGCCCCCCCACAATACTAAGAAGGGTTTGTATGCGGCTGACCCACCTAAGGCTCCATGGCATTGCATTCATGTCGATATCTTTGGGCCACTGACACAGTCAAAGAAGGGCAATGTGTGCCTTTTAGTAGTTATTGATATCTTTACCAAATTTGTTATCCTGCTACCTATGCGTAACATGAAGGCTGAAACCATAGTAAGATCTTTAGCAGATTACGTTTTTAAATTTTTTGGACCTCCAAATTTGATAGTTTCAGACAACGCGCCTTACTTTCAGTCCGCTATTTATAAAGACTTTGCTTTCCAGTGGGCCATTAAACCTATTTATAGCTCTCCATACTTCCCGCAAGGGAATATGGTTGAACGGGTAAACAAAGTGATCAAAAGTATTCTTATTTCTTTTTATCGACATGATCAAACCTTGTGGGACACCGACATCCCATTCCTTAATATAGGGCTCAATTCCACTCCTCATTCTGCTACGGGGTTCCCTCCCTGCGTTCCATTCCTGGGCAGGGAGGTGTCCCACCCTCTCCTTAACCAATGGGGTCTTCCTCCCATAGATTCAAACTTGGAT
Source organism: Bacillus rossius redtenbacheri (assembly GCF_032445375.1). Taxonomy (NCBI): domain Eukaryota; kingdom Metazoa; phylum Arthropoda; class Insecta; order Phasmatodea; family Bacillidae; genus Bacillus; species Bacillus rossius. The sequence goes on along the minus strand of NC_086330.1, from coordinate 300,767,452 downwards.
GCCAGGGAGCTGGAAGACATTTTAGATTCTGTTTCTTGCAACCTTACCAAGGCACGCCTAGATGTTGCCCAGGCTTATAATAAGAATAGGAGTGACCATGCTTATCAAGTAGGTGATCTTGTTTTAGTTAGGAGTTTCAAATTGCCTAGTTTAGCTTTGCAGCTCAATGTTAAGCTTATGCCCCCTTATGCAGGTTCTTTTGTTATAGATCGTTTTCTTGGTAAGAACACTGTTCTGCTTAATGATTGTAAAAATCCTAGAAAATCTCGCAAGGCCCATGTGGAGCAGATAAAGCCCTTCTATGGCAATAAAGCAGTTTAGGAGCCCCTTTTTTTGTATATGTAGGTATAAGAGTGTTCTCTCAATGTTTGTTCGGTGCTGTGCGGCTCCCCCCCACCTCTGTTACCTGTTTTAGCTTGGTCGCGCCCGCCCTTGTATTCTTCTTCGTCCTTTCTTGGCGCAGTCACGCCGGGGCTAATCTTCGTGGGATCGCCTCGTCGGGACAGTGACAGAGACGTCTGCTTGATCCCGTTCTTCTCCCTCCTGCTAGAGTGTACCTCGCCTGCGGGATGGATTTCTCGTCGAGATCAACACATCGGTCCACCCCGGAATGGGTGGCGTGATTGGATGCAAGATGAACTAGATTCTGGCTTTCTGCGTTTCTCCGACTTCCCGAGTCTGGTGGATGTCTGGAGGCGTTTGAATTGGGTCAGCGATCGTTTTCTGTGCCTTTTCTTGCAGGCCTCAAGAGGGGTACCGGTGGGATGGTTAGCCGCTCCTTGGCGCCCCCATGAGATGATTATGGTACCTGTGCCTGATATGTGTTATGACTGACCCTGCTACTGTAAACGTTTATCCATGCTGAAATGGGTCAAGCTCAATACAACTTCAAACTTAGATGATGTGAGAAAATGCGACGTAGTCTTACCAGTCACGCTTCAAGATTAATGATTGCACAGAGACTGGACGTTGCCAAATCTTTTTGCACTGACGTTCCCCGCAGGCTTGAGGAGCTTCAGGAGAGGGGAGTTGTAGCCAATTTCAGCAAGCCCCGGCAGCCCGCCAATACTTTCCCCGCCTTCCCCTTCTTAAACTTGCCCGCCCCACCTCTAGTCCAGCTATGCCGCCCCTCCTTCCCCTCTTTTCTCCTCCTTTCCCCTGTGTACCGCGATTTTAGCGCCCCTATCGGCTTAGTTTGTGCTGGTATTTAAGCCCCTGGCCTGAGGCTATTCCTTGCAGTCATCGCTCCCTCTGAGCTAGGCTGTCCACCGACATGTGCACTACGAGCTCGTTCTGACACCGTTACTATGCCCGTCGGCTCCTTGATCGCCCTTATGGCAGTGGTTGTAAGCCGTTACTATGTTTGAACATAGAGCCGCGTCTTTATTAGCTGCGCTTTATTAGCTGCGCTTTATTAGTTGCGCCTTTTTCCTTTTTCAAACACAGCAAGTGGTCTGTGTTCGGGATATGCGGATTTCTTCGGGCGCGTTTTCATTAGGTGTTTTTATTTTGAGGTTGTTCTTGGACTTTCCGTTTTTGCGGTGTCTGTCTTTGACGGTCTTTGTGCTACACATGTCCGGTGTTTCTATTGTAATTTCGGGTATAGTACCTCCTTACGTTCTTAAATTTGCTAGGGGCTGTTAGGCTCATCTAACTTTAGTAGGAGATGCATTCTGTTTTATTCGTGTTGTGTATTAAGAGTTCTTAATTACAGATATTTATACGGGTATATTTATAATTGTTTATGATAATTTACTTAGCTACCAAACACTTGAATGGCGTACATAAGTATGCGTTTAAGGCACGTACTGTTTGTACAAGTGCGTTGATTTGTATATGCACTCTAACTTATCGTATTACTAACGTTATTAAGGCTAAGATCTAGAGGAAGTAAGTCAGATTTTGCAGACATATATGTGTGTTGCATTTGTAATTCGTATGTGACTGTGCGCCCGTAATTATAGCGCAATTCATATAGACATGGGCGTTTAACATAAATTTGTTTTATATGAATGTATCTATTTCCACTATATAAATATCTTATACATTTGTTATTTGTGATGATATTGTTCTGAATTGTTATAAAATAAAATATATATTTTGGTACCTCTTGTATTAAGTTTGTTCGTTAGGGTCAGCGCCATTACGTCTTTAACTCACACTTACAGTGCTTGCCGAACTAGTGTTTCACTAGTGAAGTGTATAAGGGTGATATGTCCGCTTAGTGGTTGTGGCCGACCTGGTGTGTCCGGATCGGTTACAAAGCATTTTCCAAGGAGCGTGGGAACCCTGCCTGTGACTACCTTGAAAAGCATTTCCAGCCTCTCTAACTGGAAAAAACTTCTTGCCCAAACACAGGTGAAAATTCGAAACTAATCGTTTCCTCTGTAATGTTCCCCCCCTTTTATTTATTATCATAGATTGCCTATTCAGTTCTTCCCATATTGAAAACTTGCTTGTGTTTAATTTAAGGAATAATGCAGTATCACCAATGGACCAGTTGCTAACAGCATTGAGATATTATGCCACTGGTTGCTCCCAGTTAACATCCGGTGACTTTGCTGGTATCAGTAATCCAACAGCCCACAGAGTCATCCATAGAGTCAGCAATGCAATTGCTTCTCTTCGACCACAGTACGTCCAATTTCCAGAATCACAAGAGAGTATACGGAAAACTCAATTTAAATTTTACAACATTGCTCGCTTCCCAAAAGTTTTAGGGGCAATGGATTGTACACATGTGAGAATTAGGTCTCCAGGTTATCAAACTACATACTTTTGTTCATTAACCTTTTTATTAGTGGCTAATATAATGTAAAATGTTGAAGGTCTTGGCTTATTAAAAAATAATTACAGGTGTAGTCTGATTGAAATTAGATAGGAAAAATATCAGATTTGTCTTTAAATTATTACTAAAAAACTGCTTTGTAAAATTATTCTGTCCCCAGGAAATAATTTCTAATTTTTTAAATAAGAAGTTTTTTTTTTCTTTTTGTAGGTGGACTGAAGGCTGAGACATACCGCAACATGAAAGGCTATTTTTTCCTTGAATCTGCAAGCCATTTGCAATACTAACCTTGAGTTTACAGACATTGTGGCAAGATGGGCAGGAAGTAACATGATAGTACTATCTTCAATAACTGCTATCGACATGCGTTATTTGAAAACGGACGATATGGAGATGCTGTGCTGTTGGTTGATGGTGGCTATCCCAGCAAGCCATATCTGTTGTCCCCACTCGACAATCCAGTTAACTGAAGAGGAGCGGCTATACAATGAGTCACAGATACGGTCCAGAAATACTGTGGAACGTCTGTTTGGCCGCTGGAAGCGTTGTTTTCATGTTTTGTCTTGGGGCATCAACACAAAGCTGAACAACATAATGTCTATCGTTATAGCGACTGTGGTGTTGCACAATATTTTAAGAAATGCTGGTTAAGATTTGCCACCAGATTACCCAGACTTAATGCTTCCTGCACCCTGGGCAGCACTTTTGGGAGAAGGAGATATTGCTCATGGTAGACAACAGGATAGGCAGCGGAATGATGCTGTTTGTCGTGCCTTGATTTTTAACTACTTTAGAAGGTACCTAGTGTATTACAACACATGCACAATTTTTTTTTTGGGGTTTGCATACCTGGGTTTATTTCTTATTTTTACAGAAACTGGGAAGCTCATAAAGGAGTTTCTGACACGAGCAAGTGCACTGTCACCTCTACAGGAAAGGCAGAGAGCAGTCTTTTTTTTTGTCATACTGCATGCACCTACTAACTACAGTATAGTTATATTTTTAACTGTAATTTAATGCATGTGTAACTAAGTTCAATGAGTATGCTCAGTTGACTTTGGAGATCCCTACAACAATGCAAATATCTTAAAAGCAAGTATTCCTTTAAGCCTAAAGATGTTTCCATGCAAAAACAAAATTGCAAATACATCTAGTAGTTCACAGCAGTTATGAAGCTTCCCATGTGCACTTGTACAATAATGTGTTTTTCTCTACATTTTTTTTCCAAGTGCCAGCCGAAGTTAGCTTTAGTTTTATTTCTGAATGTGCTGTTTTTTATATTACAATTTTTTTGTAGGTTTAAATGGCAGAAATCATGAAGATGCTAAAGTTTGATTTTTTTTTATATTAATGAAACTAGTTATTGCATTCTTTTTACAAATGCCATGTCAATAGTATGCTTGAATATTAATTTATATACATAATTTGTTAACTGAATAACTGATAGCATACAGTACTGGCTGTGGGTTCCTCAGGAGAGTCAATTCTTTGAATTTTCTGTTCTTATATTGTGAGAGATTTAACAGAAAAAAATCCTTAGGGCATGCGATTTTGGCTTACATATGTGATACAGCTTTGTTTCACACAAGTAAATTAATTATTGAGTTACACTTTTGTGCATTCATGCACCCCACTGTAACATTTCTGTAGTACTGAAGTTATGACTGAAATTAAGAACATAATTTGAAAAAGCAGTCTAAAAACTTTATTACATGCTATATAAAATGATAAACATATGCACAACCATATATGCATACTATCACATTAAAATTGTCAACCATTATTTATATAAAGTCATGTTACCATCATCAAACATAGCCTGCAGTAGCTTCAATGGGGGGGAAAAATATAAGTTTTTGAATAACACAATGTGGAATGCTGTAATAGTTGCTGGTGTTTTTAAAGAAGTATGCTTACATAAACATTTTTTGTTTAAATTATAAAATTGTTTACAACAATATCTCGTGAAATATTTTAGATTCCTACTTGCGTAGGATTGTGACCCATACATAGGGACCCTTTTATTTTGCGAATGGTTTATTCACAAAATTTTTATACAAGCATATAGGGTCTACATACCAACAATTTATGTTATTTTTATGGTGTTACAAACCGTTTATGCGTAGCGAAATTTGCCATTTTTCTCGTTTTGCGCTAAATGGGGCTAAATTCCTCTATTTCAGGATATTTAGCACAAAATAGTCAATTTAACCTCCTCAGTGGCAAATTAATAAGACTGCTTGAAAACAATTTAAAGCGAATGTACATTATACTGTACACAGATTTGTGATTAGGTCAAAGAAATACAAAACCCCTCAGAAAATTGTTTGAAAGTCAGTGTACACTTTACTGCACTTATAATATATGTAATGTAGGTGTCTATAGTTTGTGATGATATCTATGAATTTTGATTTGTTGTTTCAAAATTGGCAGTTTGGTGTTGCGTTGTTGTAGATGCTCAAAGAAACGAATGTGACGTAGTTGCTATAGTCTCTGTTTCAAAAAATCTTATATTTGCACACAAAAGAAGTATTGATGTGAGAATATAAAATGAATTGTGTCTGAAAAGTAGATTATTTTCAACAATAACAGGTCAAGAAAAATAATGTACAGTATAGTGTACATGGTCATGTCAGTAGAGTATGTTTTGTAGTGATTTGTATAGCTTGTTTCGATTACATTGTTGTAAATAATGAGTGCTATGGAGCACACTTACAGTAGGATTGTATTTACAAGTGATATATTGGACTTGATTGAATCTGGAAATATTTCTGATCTAGAAAACTTGAGCGACAATGAAGAACTTGTGTGTGACAAAGAATTATATAATGCGGGATTTCGGGTGGGCTCTGAAGTGAACTCTGAAAATGATCAGGTAAATTTTGAAGAAGAAATCCATCAAAATAACAGCGAAGAATTAGTATGTGTTGAAAACGTTGCAGCTATTGAAGAATGTACAGCTGTGGAAGAATTATCTGTCGTGGAGGAAAGTGTAAGAGAATCTTTGAACACAGTGACTACACCTAAAAGTGAAATTCGTTGGACAAAAAAAATTTACACATGCAGACCAACCCCGGAATGGAATTCGCCCTCTCCTGTGGATGATATTCCCTCCCCACTCCACATATTTCGCAAATATGTTCCAGTTTCATTGTTAGAAGATGCATGCAATTTTACTCAAATGTATGCCCTACAAAATAACAAAACATTCAAGGACTGCTCCATTCATGAACTAGAGTCTGTGATTGCTCTTCATATCCTAATGGGCTCACTCCAACTTCCACGAGCTGAGCTTTATTGGGACCCAACAATCAACATAGAGCTTGTATCTAATACGAAAGTTTCTCGCAAAAGATTTTTTCAGATCCGCAACAATTTGCATTTTGTGGACAATTGGGAAGCTGCTTCACAAAACAACATCAAAAGAGATGTATTTTACAAAGTGCATCCATTGTTTGATAGTGTTCTAAAGAGATGTCGGGAGTTGGAACTAGAGCAAGATGTTGCAGTTGACGAACAGATGATACCTTTTACTGGTAAAATCTCTGTGAAACAATTCGTAAAGGGAAAGCCCAGCCCATGGGGTATTAAAAACTTTGTTTTGTGTGGGAAAAGTGGGATGTGTTGTGACTTTCTTCTTTATCAAGGAAAGTCTACAGAGCTTGATCAAATACAATTGAAATCATTCGGACTAGGAGCAGCTGTGGTGCTGAAACTCTCGGAGCGATTGACTGCTGGCAACTGCCTGTATTTTGATAATTACTTTTCTTCTTACCCCCTATTACAGATCCTAAAAAGTCGAAATATATTTTCTGCATGTACTGTTCGCCTCAACAGGTTTTGTAACCCACCACTGACTGATGACAAAATCCTGAAACAAAAGAAGATGAAACGAGGACATAGTGAGGAAGTTGTAAGTGAAGATGGTGACATAGTTGTAACCAAATGGTTAGACAACAGATCTGTTGTATTTGCCTCCAACTTTGTAGGCATAGGTGAAACAGACACTGCAAAAAGATGGGATACTGCAGCAAAAGAGTATGTCAACATCACTCGCCCAGAAGTGACCAAGTGCTACAATGCAGCAATGGGAGGCGTGGATTTGTTTGACAGATTCATAAGTCTGTACCGAATAACTGTTCGTTCCAGAAAATGGACGCTCCGGCTTATTTTTCATGCCATTGATATGGCAAATACCAATTCATGGTTGGAATACAAGCGTGTTCAGGTGAACACACCAAAGAAGGATCAGCTCGATCTCCTTCACTTCCGTCTTCAGTTGGCTGAGGAGTTGATAAAGGTGGGAAAGACGGTAGCATGCAAGAAAAGAGGAAGACCATCCATAGAGTCAGCATCACCTCCAGCTCCAAAAGTTGTCAAAGGTCGTACGGAACAGCGACCGTTGGGAACTGTTCAGTTGGACAATGTCGATCATTTGCCACTACATGATGGAAAAAAGGAACCAACACGGTGCAAAAATGTCAATTGTGGAAAGCTTCGTACCCATTTCTATTGTAAAAAGTGTATGGTACATCTTTGTATAAATCAGAAAAGAAACTGCTTCACTGAATTTCACACAAGAAAATAGTTTTTTTTTTGTAGGTTTGTGAATTTAGGTAAATTTTAGGTTTTAACATTTGAATGCTCACAGAATTGGCCTGATTCCACATAAATATATATATATATATATATATACACACACACATTTTATGGTATTTTACAAAATTGTGTGATTTTTTATGTCATATTTTATAATTTTTACTGAATATTTGTGTTTTGTGTATTTTTTATTCAGAATTTTATGATATTGTTTCTATTAGTAACGTAAAATTTAATTGCTATTACATGTTATTCAAAGAAAATAGTGGTATATGACAGATGTAAACAACATTCTTTTATCGATTTGAATTGAGGGAAAATGTACATTATACTGTACATACTATAAATCGTAAACAAACGAAGTCATAGATATGATACAAGTATAAGTGTATACAGGACCACCAACATTAGTGAAAAAACTTTACATCATATTTTTATAATGTGTAATATGTTTTCGGCTCTGAATCATTCCAAATTTGTGATGTACAGTATACAGCCCAAATCCACTGAGGAGGTTAAAATCACTATTTTTAAGATTTGCGCAAGAATATGTTTACAAGTCAAAGATAAAACTCCACACTACACGAAAGTATACAGAACGATGCCTAGGCATATCATTTTTTCACTTTATAATTTGATAATATAAATAACTTCATATTTTAATGCCCTCAGGTTCAAGAAACGGGTTTATTATGTTTATTAAAACCTCCTCAGTGGCAAATTTCCTTATACTATTGACAATAACTTAGGGAGAATGTACAGTATACTGCACATGCTTCAAAATCATAGAATAAGAAATTAATTCTCAGCCTAACTTATTCAGAGTTACAATGTACACTATACTGCACAGTTTATTTATTGATTGAACAGGTGCTTCTTGCTTTAAAATGCATGTATAAGTCTATGAGTGAACATGTGTTTAGTCCTCGCCTACTGTCTATGGAACATGGTGTGTTGTTTATGTTTGGAGAGACGAAAACAACACGTGAATAGAGAATAATTACGAAGTTGTGGTTTTTATTATAATGCTAAATAGTTATATTTTATATAAAAAAATTATACTTTACATTATTTTGTAGATAATTGCTGTTATTCATTACTAAAAATTATGTACAGTATACTGCACATTGGCTGTTAATTTTAGTCCATAACTGTTGGATTTCTACAGTGTGTTGAGTTTCATATAGTTACGATATAAAATGGATCACGATTATTGCAGAAGTGTACTTGCAGTAGATATTCTTCACAAAATAGAGTCTGGTAATTTGTCTGAGCTTGAAGAATTAAGTGATGTGGAGTTCGGTGAAACTGTTCAAGATGTATCATTACCCAATGGTTTCGGTGAAGATGCTAATGAAGAAGCAGCAGTCACAGTAAGCGAGGACATTGAAGAAGAAACACCAGCAGAGCAGGAAGAAAATATCTTGTGTAGTGTAACTCCAAAAACAGATATTTCTTGGACAAAAAGAAATTTACCTGCAGGCCTGTACTAGTTTGAGAAGCGCTGCAGCTTTCAAGTGTTTATTCCTTACCCACACCTCTTCATATGTTCAGAAAGTATGTGCCAGTAACACTTTTGGAAGAAGCATGCAGTTTCACTAACATGTATGCATTACAAAACAGTAAGATTTTTAAGCCATGTAGTGTTAGTGAAATTGAAACTGTATTATCACTTCACATAGCAATGGGATCATTAAAATACCTAGGGTGGACCTTTATTGGAACTCATCTATTCACATTGGATTATTTGCAGAATCTAAGATGACAAGAAAGCGGTTTTTCCAAGTCCGTAATAATTTGCATTTTGTAGATAACCTGGCACAAGGCCAACCCCAAGAACGTGAGAAAGATGTTTTTTATAAGGTACGTCCCCTGTATGACTGTGTTTTGGCAAGATGCAGACAACTGCCGCTTCAACAGCACGTTTCGGTTGATGAACAAATGATCCCATTTACTGGGAAATTAGTGGCAAAACAATATGTTAAAGGTAAGCCATGCCCTTGGGGTGTCAAAAATTTTGTGTTATGTGGCAAAAATGGCTTGGCCTACAACTTTGTACTGTATCAAGGGAAATCAACAGAACTAAATCAAGAAGACCTCAAATTATTTGGGTTTGGAGCAGCAGTTGTTTTGAAGCTGACAGAATGTTTGAAAACGGGCAACTGTTAATTTTTTTACAACTACTTTTCATCATACCAGTTGCTACAAGTTTTCAAAAGTAGGAATATATTTGCCGCTTGTACAGCTCGCATGAACAGATTTTCAAATCCCCTCCTTATTGAAGACAAATCTCTCAAAAGGCAGAAAAAAGACAGGGGGTATTCAGAAGAAGTTGTTAGTCCAGACGGTGATGTTGTGCTCACCAAATGGCTGGACAATAGAACTGTAACTTTCGCATCTAATTTTGTAGGAATTGGGGAGACAGACACTGTCAGAAGGTGGGACAGTAGTTCAAAGAAGTATATAGAGATAAGCAGACCAGAGGTAACAGTGCAGTACAACTCAGCTATGGGGGGATTCAACTTGTACGACAGACTAATAAGTCTATACAGAATTACAGTACGGTCCAAAAAGTGGACGCTAAGATTGGTTTTTCATGCAGTTGATACGGCTGTAACAAACTCATGGCTCGAATACAAGCAAGTTTGCGCTGAACTATCAGTGCCACAGAAAGACCAACTGGATCTACTACACTTCAGGCTACAGCTCGCTGAAGAACTCATGAAAGTTGCTAAAACGGTTGTAACAAGAAAACGTTCCAGTTTTTTGCCAAGCCCATCGACAAAGAAAGATATTGAAAGAAGACCATTGGAAGCTGTAAAATTGGACACTGTCGACCAACTACCTTTACATGATGATAAGGAGCCAACTAGATGTAAAAACAAAAATTGTGGAAAGTTCAGATCTCATTTCTTTTGCAAGAAATGCAATGTGCACTTATGTCTGAACCAAAAACGTAATTGTTTTACAGATTATCATCAAAACTGACGTGTCTTGACATACTGTTTCTGTAAATATTGTATTTATGCTTTGTACAGAACTCATGTGCAATGCAATTATTGTAATTTGTGAATTTTTCATCAGTTTGTTATTGTGCATTTACATTTGAAATATGACTTTGCCATTTGAATTGTAATTTTATGTTTGTATATATTTATTCTATTTTAGTGTTTTGTATGGTCATATAATTGTAAGCCCGCAGAATAGTTGTGCATTTATAGTTGTTGGAGCAAGTGAAAGTTCAAAAGTAACCTCAGTTTTTTTTTATATATATATTTTTTTCTTCTGAAATTTGTACTAGAATTATTTTTCAGTAATATTAATGTAATGTATAATTTTCCAATTCTAATACGTTTGTAATAAAATATAACATAAATGCTTTGTTTTTCTCTACAATGTATATAATAATAGGGTTATGTAAGAAAAAGCTACAAGTTCATGGTAAGGGCCAATGTACAGTATACTGTACATGCTAAAAATATATTTAAAAAAAAAATACACTTTAACTCTTATAATCATTCAGTACCACAATTAGAACACTAAAATAAGTGAAACATATTTTTTATGATGCAGGTTAGGTTTCCAGCCTTGAAGTTTAAGTTTATACAGATTTTGATATACCAGAGATTAGAGAAAGTTACAGATGGAGCATAAACTAGCTATGGTGAGGCCGAGTAGGTTTCGCCATTCAGGTTCCAATATTGCGGGTGGTTGTTTTGAATTTCAGTCAGCTGATTATGTTTAGGATGGCGAAATGCTGTAATAAATATGAATTATATAGATTTCTGCTATTACCGGTCTCATTAATGACTTCTGACAGTAAATGATAAAATTATTAGACTTTGATAAGGTATTATCAATGCTAATGTTGGACAGATCTGTTGTAATTTGCTGTAGTAAGTACTTGAAGTTATCACGTCCGTAGGATAATGTAGCCTACTGTTAAATCGTAGTGTTTATTTTTAACCAATTATTCAGGCTGAATTGAGTTCAACCACCGGTTCCATCGGCATAAAAATTCAGCTGTGCACCAAATCAACATAAACGTATTAAAGATATCTGCAACTCAACAATATAGCATCCCCCCCCCCCCCGGCCACCCAATTGGTTTCTACAGTTTCATTAATATTTTACTGCTCCCATCCTAAGAATGACCATTGCTAGTAATGCCTATTTAAAAATTACTTGCACTTACCCATTAAACCAGAAACTTACCCAGTTTGTAACGTAGCCTACATGTCATAAAATTACCTTTCTTATGTACCCATGTTTTTTTTTTCTTCTCTCTTTCTTACTGTTGAAATGTAAAAATAGGTACTCTGTAATATTTAGTTTTTGTGGTTGTACAGTATGTTTGTATATATGTATATATTTGTATTAATTGACTTGTTCTATATCCAGGAGTCCTTACCTCCATATGGGATCTACAGATCAAAAACTAAATAAATGAATAAATAAAATTATGGGCTTTACTGTGTGTATACAGTATAATTTACATGCAGTGCAAGAGGAACTACCGACAAAAAAATGCCTGGATTGTTTCAAAAATAAAGTGAAGTGGCTGTTGCAGTACTATTCTTACATATGTTACTGTGTGTGCAATTAAAATTTGAGGTCTAATAACATAGGCAAACTTAAGCTCTGTCCTATGTGTAGGCTAATTTCTTAGTATATAAGCTGAATATTTACCTTTATATTAGCTTGTTATCCAATTTTAAACACTTACTAGGTAGCAGATAATATTTTCCACGAGCATCCAAATGTGAAGTATAATTATTCTTCAAAGCAACAATGCAAACTAGAAGTTGCACTCTGTGCAAATTGCACATGTACATTATGGTTGGTACACTCAAATGAGTTCTACAACAAATTGAATGTAGCCTATGTGCTAATTCTGTTATTACTAGTACCAGCAAAGAGGAGAAAAAAAAATAGCTGCTGTTAACATCACTTGGGAAAGTGTATCTGGTAATATTATCAAACTACTAAGTTTTGGGTAAGCCATTTTTAATGGCAATGGTGCACAATATTTTCCTCTCAGCTTCTCACTTCCAAGAGGCACTTAAAAAATGTATATGTAGAATTGACTCAGTAGTTATGATTACATTTTCTGATTTACGCTATCGTTGGATTTTATCAGGGTTTTTTTTTTGCAGAACATACCTCAACAAATGCCAAGCCAACAAGTTATACGTTACAGCCCTATTTAAAAAGTGGTTGGCAACAAGGCTTAAATAATTATGAGATTCTTGTCATGCATCTCTGTAAAATACTGTAAAATAAAAATGAATGTATGAAAATAGACAAGTTCTATACCCCCAAGACTTGTCGTAATTGGATTGTAAAAAAAATGAACAAAATAAATACAACAAACTCGTACCCCTTAGTGACTAACAAAAATGCCACTTTTTCCAACTGTTCGACATGCCGGCTGTACGCCTAAATAAAAGGAGGTGGGAATGTTGATGTTTACAAGCAGCGGAAAGATACAAACTGACTGAAAATATAATTTAATCAGCACTTTCAAACTATTATGCTTATTGTGAACAGTCTGTACCATCATAATATTGAAATTAACATAACATTATAATTACAAGCACAGTGCTTAGTGACCAAAAAATTAATTTAAATAACTGAAAACAAGATGATGGTAACGTAAAACATACGAAACAAAACAATACAGTACATAAAAACCTGAAAACACTTACACATACTAACAAATATAAGAATGCATACACTACATAACAAAACAGACACAAACAACACTCTTAGTTGTAAAAAATGTGTTACAAATAGTCCAAATTCAAAAAGTTTTAAAAACGCTAGCTGTCTAGGGAAGGTAAGAACTTTTGCATTTATTTGACATGAGAGGATACATACACAATAGAATAAAAGATCATACAAATCAGATGAACACAAAACTAGGTTAACCAAGCAGTCCTCATTTAAGCACAACATTTTGCATAATAAATACACTATATCTCAGGGTAAGTTACTTGCATCTCCTGCATTTAGTAAACCATATACTAACACTATATATAAATACATATAAAATATCAACTTTACAAACAGACAAGAAAACAAAATCAAGTTAACCACAAGTACACACAGCTACATATACTTTCTTTTAAAAACCAAGCAATTTTCCAAGTAAGGTAAAGTGTCCTTGTAGTTCTAGAAATAAAATCTTACATACTATTTAACTTTAGTATTGGACCCACAAGCAAAGAATAAAGTGCTATTATGTTTTAAGAACACATGAATATTTGCATCAACTATACATAAAATATGATGAATTTATGTATTTCAAACTACAACACACAACAAAAACAACTCCAACATAAGTAATTAAACACAACACTGACAATTTAAACATGTTGAAAGGTTTGAAGAAAGTAATTTATGTAAACCAGAACATAACTTGCTCACCTCAATCCAAGGGAAAGAAAAACAATTTGTATGAGACAAACAATTCCTTTGGAGTATCATATGATACACATTTTGATGCACAAAAATTTCTCACTTAAATAGCCATAACCACAATGTAAAAATTATCTTAATACATACATTATGCAAACAATTGGCTAGCTGTGTTTTTCATTGCAAATAAAAATATTTTCTAGCATTTAAATACCATATCAAATTAAAATTACATACTTAAATTTCTACCACTTAGAGCAGTTTAATGACAAACTGTGACTAAAACAGAAAAAACTTTCCTGATAATTTACTGAAGTAAGTAGGTACTAATAGCCTTTGAAGAGCACAAGCTTGTTCCACACTTTCCTTTTGCTTTCACACCTATCAACTGCCTTTTTACAAACATAATGTACACGAACTTCAAAATAGACTTCATTTATTGCTCGAATCAAATGAATGCGGTGGTTGCTTAAGGGCTCCTGGTCATTTGAATGCTCGTCCAGGTGAGCAAACAGATGGGTTTTTGAGGTCACAAAATTTTTCAATGCAAAATACACAAGTCTTGAAACTGTAAATTTTTGCAGAAGAAATTTTGCACCACTTTCTGCCAGTGCAGTTCGAATAACTTTCTCACAGATTATGCAAACTGAATTACATTATTGGATGGATATAATAAACCACCACGAGCCATCTTATGAATTATTGAATCCACCAAATTTTCTGAGTTCCCAGACAAGAGTTAAGGCAATCTTCACATTTTATATCTTTGCTCAGACGACGAATGACAAATCTGGCTATGTAGATGATGACATGACGTGCAAATTCTGTAAGTTCTTGTGGGTGAAATAAATACACTGCTGGATGGCTTCAATTCCATGTGACCAGACATTTCTTGTACACTGATTTGAACTGTCGTGCTGAAGGGTTGTTATTGAAACCACCATGCATTCTTATGTTACCGAAAAAGAACTCCAGATGATCTTGTGAGAATTTATATGTCGATATGTACTTCAAAGGTGAACCACTTCCACTACATAAATCATTGTACAAAATTCTTGAGCTTTCAATGCATATAATAAAACCTAAGAAAACTGTCTTCCTACATGAAAAGATTACTGTAATTGTATTCAGTTTCAAACTACGTAAGTACTGCTCAGCTTCATCAAAAAATTGCAACACACTGACATGATTTTCTTCACAAATGGGTTTCTTGATATCAAGTTGCCTTATGTTTTTTGAATTTAAAACATCAAACAGGTCATTCATAATGTTAACAAATCTTTCAGTGGGCATTGACCCTTGAAATTCTGCATCTGCAATGGAGTGAGACAAGAATTCCAAATTTCATTTTTTGATTTTGGTATAAAATATGTGATGACTTCAGTTTATTTCCTAAATGTAGACCTTTCTGCTCCTGGATATGATGCAACTTTTCAAAAAATTCCCACAAAATAACCCCACCAGTGTTGTCAACCAGCACACGTTTTTTTCCCAATGCATTCCGTACAAGTTTTATCATATGGCTAGGATCAGGAAATATTGATATTCTATAGTTACCGCCTGGTGGTATGAACCAAGTTTTCAGAGGTTTTGCTGGATCCAAGGAACAACCCAATTCCTTTGCCATACTAAAATTTGTGGATGTTCCATCAAAAGTGACAGAAACAATACGTATACCACTTTCTTCAGCAAGTTTTATACAATGCAAAACAAGGTTAGCTTTTTGCTCAGCATTTACACCGTCCACTAAAATGTATCCAACAGGTACTTTCCATGATCCATTCACAGCAACTAGCATAAAAACTAACGCTTCCTTGGCTAGCTGCTGTTCATCACTATCAACACCAGACCCTGTATCTACGAATCCATGGTAACCACGTCCATCAAATTCAACAAGTTTTCTCACAGTCATCTCGTCGAAAATGAGGGAACAAACTATCTCATAACTCTCCTGACTTGCTCTGATTTTCACAGCATGAAATGCCTCAGCTGTGAAACCTGGTTCCCCATTCACACAACTGTACCACTTGCCGATAGTCTTAGGGTGAGACAAGCATGAATTGAAATGTGACCTGACATAACAATATGCACGTGGAGAATAATAATGCAGAGTTATAGCAAATGTTCTCAACTCCTTGCTGTATATTTTGGGAACAGCGGTTTTTGCCAACTTTGCTAATTGTCTCATAAGTAATTCTTTGTTTGAGCCAGCAATACTTCTCAATAAATCAAGTCCTCCATTCACAAGGCTTTTGTTTTTTAAACATTCAATGACACTGTCTAAGTGTGCTACCTTCTTACGCAATCGCCTATTACTTTGTCGCAAAGTTTTAAGCTTCCTCTTATAGCGCATTCCAATTTCATGTAATTTTGACCGGAGACACTGCTTGCTTGGACTTGAAAATTTACCAGGAGAAATTGACGTACTCTGGTCACTCTTACTTCTTTTTTCGGGTGAATCATGGTGCACCTGTTTGGCTGGTATTTCTTCCTCCCCGCCATCATGAAAAATTGTACTGGCACCTGCTAGGGACCGAGATAGTTTCCTCTTCTTATGAGTCCGTAAATTAAAAAAAAATATAAAAGCTCAACACTAATACAAAAAAGTCAAGTTTTAATACAATGTAATCATTAGCTGGACATACCAAACAACCGTTCAGAATAAACGTAAATCCCCTCTTAAATGGTTCTCTTAAATAATTCTAGTTATTACAAATACATGCCATTTAACACCTAAGTGTATTAATACATGTATTGCACATAGACAGCTCAATTTATTTAGTGCACTATTGGTAGAGTACTGGCAGAGATAGTTGGGTAAAATTAATTTTGACGTTAGAAGTGTAAACCATTTCCTGATTGTCATTACCTACTACCAATGTTCAAAAGGCACATTCAATTTTAAGGTTGTAGCCTACCTAACTATTGCTATTACCATTGATAAGAGTAACAATGACTGGCCATCATGGAATCATGTAAATTTGGAAATAACTGTTATTTCCAATACAGTGAAACTCACACCAAGCCCCCCCCCCCCCCCACCCTCTTTCTTAAACTACTCAAGGAACCTGCCAAAAACTGTTATAAAATGTAGGAAAGTGTAAAATGAGGGAAATTTATTTATGCTGTACATTTGTATGGGACCAGAGAAAACATGTGTGAAATAAGGTAAAGTGTAAAATCAGGGAAAGTAACAAAGGCCTATCTGTACATAAAACCATGATAAGGTGCAAGACATGACATTGCTGCACATTTGGAAAAAAATTGCATTTTTAGGTTCCGCAAACTAAATTAATGAAAGAATGGTATTACTATCACACTTTACCTGTTATACTTAATTTTTCCAGTAATTTGTATACTAAACAATATAATGGTAAAATATTTAAGTTAAATGAATTAAACTGTAGTTATAAAATTACAAAATTTTCAAACTGCAGCTCATGAGTGGGACACATGAATAAGAATCTGCAGTTGAATGTACCAGCAAGAACTTATACGAGAGTTTCCAAGTGTGTGGCCTTATTCGTTGAAAACCACCAGCTGAAAGTGTCAAATTTATAGTGTGCCTGTTGTGAGAAATGTTTGTAATGTGCTAGTTGTGTTGTACTGTGTTATTTGTAAGATTTAGACATGCTATATAGACCTATCTGTAGCCCAATTGTGCTATTTATGAGTTTCTCAGAGTGTATATATTAAATAAAAAATAAAGAAAAAATAAAATGCTGAGAAAAACAATATGTGCCTTTACACAAGCTATTGCCAAAATTGTTTGTCAAAATAATAATGATCATGGCCACATCAATTGGTAAACTTCAAAACCACACAATTTTTTAAAAATTGTTTCAAAACAAATCGACAGGTTATTCTCAGAGTTATGTTTCTGAAAAGGTTAAATTTAAGCAGAGAACATTTGTTAGCCATAGCTACCAATGATCTAACAACTTTGATAGATATGGCACCATAGAACATAACTTTCAAATTCCGTCTGCAAACTTCTGAAACCAAGATATTCTGATGTATAACCAAATACCGCTTTAAACAATCAAATCTATAAATCAGAACCCACCTCTTGTAAGTGAGGTGGGTGTGCAGGAAATAATGTTGGAACTGCATTTTCCTGCAAGCGTACACGGCAAAGAGAGGTCCTATCGAAGCAATCTTTTGTGAAATGACACGAGCAAAGAACACTTGAGGTTGAAGGTTCCCAATTTTCCCTTCTCACAGCTCTGATCCACTGAAGGTGCTTGCATGTATCTTTTGGAAACCTGAAACCAGGGTTGGGACTTCACGTGTAAAAAATGGTTTTCTACACGACATGTAAAATACACGTAAAAAACACGTAATTAATGTAAAAAAAGTAAAATACATAAAAAACCTTTGTTGCCATTTTATATTTATAATAATATTATTAAATGTGGACTGAAGCCTGTTAATGTAGAATATAAGTCTTTCCACACAAGTGGTGGCCAAAGCTTGACGTCAGCATGCAATTGATATGATTGTGGTCAGCATGCAATTGATATGATTGTGGAAGGCAAGTAATGTATCATGAGTATTCTAGGAACATTGTTATCTTATCACTACATGGAAAGGCAAGAGGCGAGTATGGATGTCACACTCACATATCACCAGAGTTCCCAACCATATCATATTACAGTGACAGTGAGACACACTTCCTCTTCTAGACCAAATTTGGCTATCAAGAAACATATTCAGTGATGTAGCAGATGTTATGTTAGCAAGACAAGTCCTTCTGTGGTGAGAATCTGAGATTTATTATTACTTCTAATAATGAATCATGGTGGCAGACCACTTCATAACATATATGGAGAACTTAGTTTTGTTCATATAAAAGTTGAAAATAAAAATTGTGCTAAATGCTGCTTCTGTGATGTGATAGTAAAAAACACTGCAAAGGAGCATCTCAAAGCTCATAGAAGAATCTGTTGTAGAAAAAATCCACAAGAGCCAACACTTGCAGAATGTTCCCGGCCCCGCTCTACACTCGAGATGTCAGTCGAAGATGAAGAGATGGTGGACAATCCTTTGGAGCAGGAGGACCTACAAACCAGCTGTTGTGGCAGGTCAACATCACATACTGACTTGGATAAGGAGCCTACTGGTTCTGCTAGCCAACCTACAAAACGCTCTATCAGCTTTACATCTGGAGATACAAAACAATTATATTGACACTATGAATGCTTCAGAAAAAAAAAATTGATTTAGCTGTTGCTAAATTTGTTTTTGGTTGCATCATTCCATTTAGTGTTGTGGATAGTATGCATTTTAAGGACATGCTGCAGAAATTGCGCCCTGCCTACCAATCCCCTAGGCGAAAAGTAATTTCTAACAGACTACGTGATGACGTGTACAAGGAAGAATCTAAACATTGTTGAGCCTGACTCTGTTTTACTCATTGATGGGTGGAAAAATGAATCCAATAATACTAAAAATGTTGTTACAATGCTACACAATGTGAATGCAAGTACTGGAAAACCAAAGTGTTTGTTTTTGGAGGCTTTTGATCTTTCAGGTGAGTCAGAGACAGGAAACAAACTATGTGAAATTGTAGAAGAGGCATCTGAAAAAGCTAAGACACTGTATAACACACATATATATTGTACTGTGTCTGATAATGCCAGCAACATGGTTAAAATGAGTAAATGCCATCAATTATGGCATTCTGCCTGTAACTCTCACACTGCAAATCTGTTGGCTAAGGACCTTCTACCAAAAAGCGTGTCTTCAAAGGTAAATGAAGTTCTGAAAACTTTCAAACATCCAGATCAGCAGCGCCAACTTTTTTTTTTTAGTGGTTCTAGAGTTTGTCTTGCAGTGGACACTCGCTGGTGCTCTCAACGAGATGCCTGTGCTTCTCTGAAAAGCAACACGCTAGCAATGAAGTAGCCAAAATTTCACCACAAGTGAAATGTCTTTTATTTGATGAATATTTTCTTTCACAAGTAAATGATACAATTGCGCTCTTAGATCATGTAAGCCAGCTCATTAATGCTTGTCAAAAGTCAGACAGCAGTGTTGCTGATACAGTAGAAATGTGGATGTCACTACAGTTACCTGATGGTCATAATGACAAACATCATCTTGAGAAGCGGAGAAAACAATCTCTAAATATATACAGCATGTCAGCAAATGTACTTTACCCACAATATCAAGGTCAGAATCTTAATGAAGAACACCACAACCAAGTGGAAGGCTTCATTTTGAAAACTTTGGATGCAGAAGGTCTCTCAAGTTTTCAACAGTATCCGGAAA
This sequence comes from Bacillus rossius redtenbacheri, assembly GCF_032445375.1. Lineage (NCBI taxonomy): Eukaryota > Metazoa > Arthropoda > Insecta > Phasmatodea > Bacillidae > Bacillus > Bacillus rossius. Next base: position 300,747,372 of record NC_086330.1, on the reverse strand, counting down.
AGGCTGGAATATTTGGTGACCTTATCAACAAGGGCATTAAATCTCCAAAAACATTTTGGTTTTTTGCAAAGAGGCACCATAAGCAACTAGCAGATTTGGCTAACAAATTACTAAACATTCCAGGATCATCTGCGCAATTGGAGAGAGTTTTCTTTCCAACTGGTTGTTTGTCCATAATGCCAACAGGAATCGCCTTTCATTTGAGAAATCAAAAAAACTAGTGCAGTTTTATTACTCTCTTAAAAAGAAAGATCAAGCGTGTGATGATTATTGACTACCCTTAGTCAATGTAGTGAAGTGGTCGCTTCGTTAATTTATAATTAGTAGAGACCCTATTTTGTGGTAAATAAGAATAACAGATTTTGGTATAAAAATTGTACTGTTTCGGTATATTAAGGCAGTGAATTTTATTATATTTTGTTACAAAGCGGTGAAAAAAATTGGCCTATATATTATTTATTGAAAAAATTTTTGTTAAAAAAAGTGGCCTTATGTAGCAGTCTTGTAAACAAAACCATATTTTACACAAACAAAAATGCACAAGAGTAAAAGTGGGCTATATTATATAAGAACTTCTAAAAGTTACTCACCAGAGTACAAAACACAAAGGGTAGAAAAATATGAAAAGTACAATAACAACATAACGCTAATTAAAATATGACGTTAACATGACTTCCATGTTGGATGGTGTCAAGTTGCATCTTTTGTCTGTTAATACATTTCCATAAGCTGAAAAAGCACGTTCTCAGTCAACATTGGTCACTGGCATCCACAAAACATTTTCTGCCAATGTTGCAAAAACTGGATGCTCCTTCTTCAGTCCTAAGACAACATCAAGGATGCTTCCAGAGTCTTGCTTCTTCATTGATTCTTGAAGTGCTTTGTACCCTTTCAGGAAGTCTAATTTACTGTTTTCTTTGAGCAGTGGTACTTTTTGTGTCAAAGCATGAAGTTTATCGTCAGCAATATTACTGATAATATTGCACAATACAAACAAAATACCCAAGCTCTTAAAACACTCACGAGCTGGATCTTGCAAGACTAAATCATTCAATTTTGTGAGACACTTTGCACCTAGGCTCCTTAACTGAGCTTTCATCTCACCTGACCGAACAGACGGAAGTGTTTTGATGATTATCGTGGTCTTGTCACCCATGATGCCATCTGCCAGTAACTCAAAACTTCTCTTGAGGTTACCAAGTTTGCCGCACAATTTATGCACCAGTGGTTTCTTGCCAGATTCCAGTTCTACTATGTAATTTGAGAGTTGCTCAAAATGCTCAATTACAAAAGTGGCTTGGCAACTGATAACATTAATAGCAGACTGTGACAAACCCTTGAAGTAATCAACTGCTGGAACTGACAGATCTAATGTGGATACAACATATTCCATTACATCAACAAGATAATCAACAATGTACTTAACTGCAAAAAACCATGAATTCCATCTAGTTAGTATGGGTGATGGAAACAGATTGCTGGCTTTCTTCCCCTCAGGATACTTTTTCTTTCAGGAAGGTGACATAGTTGTGTTTCCTTTTGCGAGTATTTTGAAACAGCTGCTTAGTCTTCGCAATGCATTCATTCAATTCCGGCAGTGCTTGTGGCCATAAAGACTGAATAATACTGAGTTTGTGGTCCCAGCAATGCACATGTAACAGTTCTTCTGATATAAGAACTTTCATTGAGTTAATGAACTTCGTCATATAGCGTGCACTATCACTCACAATGCAGACAATGTCGTCATACTTCACTTCAAATTTTCTGAAACAGTCTAGAAGTGCCCTTGAGCATTCAGTCGCTGTAGATGATTTCAAGACAGAAACAGATCCAATGAAAAGGTGTTGCTCTGAAGAATCTGCCATTGTTTTTAACAGTACTATGAATACACACTGTCCTTTTCTGTCAGTCGTTTCGTCGCAGAACACTGAGATTTTCTTTCCTCGAAGGCACTCTTTAATATAATATTCTTGTTGCTCTTGTACAAGTGGAACATAATTCTGCCGTAGTGATTCTGCTTTGGGTAAATCACCTGATCCTTGAATGTATGTAGTAAATCACTCCCTTAGAGACGGATGATCCAATTTCTCTAGTGGAACATTCACACTCATGAAAGCATTCGTCGTTGCACAAATAAATTCTTTCTTGTCAAGTTTTGCCGTCTTAGTTGCCGAAGTAGAAGCACACTCGAGCACAGACAACTGCAGTTTAATTCCTGACCCACTACTTAAAGCAGCCGTCCTTTTTTCTTTGTGTGTTACACTGTTCGTGCAGTGTTTCACGCAGGTGTCTCTCTGTTGCCATTCAATTCTTTGGTTACAGTATTTGCACATTAGGATACGTTTGGCTTTATTGAATACATAAAAACCTTCACTTTAAAATTCTTGCGCACGCTGAAACACGGACACAATTATTGGCATGATTACGATTACTCTACTTTATTGTCTGCCGTATCCACGTGGTCAATATTGTTTGTTTTTACAATATTTTATTTCCGTTTTCGTAGCCCATAGATACAATATCGACGAAGGTGATGCACAATGGTCTGCACATCTTAAGCCATCTACCTTCAGATCTATCTAGCGGCGCAAATGGACCTACCATTATTTAATCCACATTCAGATCCATCTAGTGGTGCTTACGAAACTACACACGATAGAAGTTTGCTTACGTTATTTTTTACATACATCTTCATCTAAGGAATGGAACTTTAATATTATTGTTGACGTGCCACAGACGACCGTCCAGCTCCAGCACATAATAAACTTGTTTTTCTGAGTTATATGTGTTATTAGTGCAAACGTTAATATTATGTTCAACAAGCGTTTTCCACAGGATTTTGTGTAAAAATTGGTCAATTTCACGAAAATGTGGAATTAATGAATTTTTCGCATTTTCCTTGGAAATAAGTGAATTTCGCATCGCGAAAAAATAGGGTCTCTAATAATTAGTGAATGTTGGAATTTTAAACATATTGTTATTACCATAAAAGAAGCTATTTTGAATTCAAGCAACTTATTACTTATCATTATTGTGTTGTGTTTACAAAAGTTTAAATAGTTTACCATCAGAAGTTATTCAGAAAACTGTTATTTCCTGCATAGAGTGAGGTGTAGTGAGAAATTCCGTACTTTATCAAGGAAAGAGATTTAGCATAGCATAACACTGATCAAACAAGTAAAAGTTAAAGGTGGAAAAAAACACCTTTTCATAAACACATTTAACTGATTAACATAATTTAAACAATCATGTAGTATGTGTAGATAGTGAAATATATGTCTGACTAAGTTGTGTTTGTATATGAATGACTGGATTCAATTTGCACTAAATGAGTTGTTTAGTATATAAAACCTTAACAGAAATAATAATTGCCGTATTGTTCTTTTTTGTCTCAAACCATTAATTTTAATGTTAATTAATTTCATCATGAAGAAAATTGTTTTTAACATTACGTATTTTTCATGTAAATTACGTGTAAAATACTAACAGGTAATTTACTCACCCAACCCTGCCTGAAATATTACTTACTCTATTTGTAATTAAATAAATTAAGAAACACATAGTCTAGAACAGAAAAAAAGATAAACGTGACACTGTTAAAAAAATCACTAATTTATTTGGAACACATAAGGCCTAATAAACCATATCTGAAAACTTGTAAATTTGAAGCACTAGGCCTACGTTTACTACTGTTAAGGCACCTAAATTTATTCCCAGTCAATTTTCAAGTAATGTAATAATCTCTCATGGCGTTCTACATGGTTCTATCCTAGAGACAACAATGGCTTATACAATAATAAAAATTATTATTATAAATTTAACTTTGCAATTTTATTAACGCCCATTGGTGAGTGGATTCTTCCTCATACCTATGATGCTAGCCTTCCATACCCTTCCTAAACCAACCACAACCCCTCTCACAGTAATCAATTACTTGAGTGATACATTCCACTCCTGTACTTACAGTCCTCACAAGCATAGATTGTCTACTCCTCTTCATTTTCCTTCAAGCCCTCTGAATATTTTTTGTTATTGGTTCCTCTCCCATTAACAATCCTGTACTTAGCTTGCAGAGCAACATTTTCCATCCACCCTCACCATTCATCACCAAATTCATCCTGACCAGTCTTCTATTCTCCTCCTGTCTTTCAATGTTTTCCATCTCAATTTCTTCATCATCCTACTACATTAATTTTCATGTCAGTATTCCCTAATGGTGGCTGTATATTTTTAGGTAACCGAAGAAGAAAAGGAGAAACTTTTGACGGATGCTTGGGTGCCAGATGAAAATTTCAAATTCCCGTCTACGCAGTTTGGGAAGCGCCAACTGAAATTTCAGTACAGCTGGCTAAAATCAAAAGAGTGGGTAACCTATTCAAAAAAACTGGATGGAGCTCTGTGTAAATATTGTTTTTTATTTGCTCCATGTGGAGCAGGAAAACAGGGATTGCCACTTGGAAGGTTGGTCACATCAAAGTATTGTGATTGGAAACACACTCTTGAAGATTTTTCCAAACATCAGTTAACGTCTTACCACTCAAAATGCAAACTTGATGCTGAAAACTTTTTATCCATCAGGCGTGGCGCAAAGCAGAGCGTTATTGCTCAAATAGATAAGAGTGGAGCTGACCAGGCCAAAGAAAATAGATGCCTTATAACTCCTGTGGTAAAAACTGTTATATTTTGTGGCAGACAAGGTTTGGCCTTGAGAGGTCACAGGGATGGAGGTATGCTCAACATTACAGACGACCAAGACATTGTTGAAAACGAAGGTAATTTTCGAGCACTTTTGAGAATGCGGGTTGAAAGTGGTGACGAAGACTTTAAAAGGCATTTGATGAATGCAGACAAAAATGCAACATATATAAGCGCAAAAATGCAAAATGAAATTATATCAACATGTAATGATATAATTTTGGCTAAATTGGTGGCTAAAGTAAATGCTGCTCAGTGTTTTACGGTAATAGCTGACGAAACTACTGTCACTTTGTGCCAGATACATTGATCAAGAGACATTAACCATAAGAGAAGATTTCCTGCAGTTTGTTCCAGTTTATGATTTGACTGGAAAGGGATTGAGCGATATTATTTTTAAAAAACTAAGAAGTTTTGGCATATCTACAGAGTACATACGAGGTCAAGGGTATGACAGGGCGTCTGCTATGGGTGGTGCTTTTAATGGTGTGCAGGCGTTCATAAAAAAAGAAGTTCCAAGCGCATTGTATGTCCATTGCAGCAGCCATTCTTTGAACTTGGATGTATCAGATGCTTGCAACAGTACCATGATAAGAAACTGTATGGGATCAGTAAGTAAAACTTACGATTTTCTACACACTCCTAAAAGGCAAGCAGTTTTAAAGAAATTCTTGGAGAAAAACTCCAATAAACTGATGCAATGTAGTCCTACCCGATGGATCCAGCATCATAAAGCAATATGGTTTTTGCTGAAAATTATAAAGCAATACTGAAGAGCTTAGAAGACATATCAAACTGGGATGATCGAGAAATTAGCTCAAACGCCAATATACTGCATTGCGCCTTGACTAAGGCTGAGTAAATTTTATCACTGTTCATAATAAAGAAGATATTTTCTTTCAGTCTTTCGTTAACGAAGTATTTGGAGACAGAATACATTGATCTTACAAGTGCTGTACACTGTGCAGAATCAACAGTAAATGTACTGAAGGAAATAAGGGAAAAGGCTGATGAAGAATTTTCTGTAATTTTTAAAGATGCTCAAGATATATGCAAGAGGGAGGGTATCTCGACAGACATCCCTCGAACAACATCACGGCAGACGTGCAGACAAAATGTAGAAAATGATGGTCCTGAATCTTACTATCGCAGGTCCCTGTTTATTCCCTTTGCTGACCACTTTATCAGTCAGCTTACTGAACGCTTTATCTCCCACAAGGATGTTCTAACATCTTTTGATGTTTTGACAAACTCAAAAATGGAAAATAAAACTATTCAGGTGTCATGTGAAATACTTTTCAAGATGTACCAAAGTGATTTAGTGTCATACATCGAAGGGCCAGCTGAACTGTACGGCAAAATTAAAATATGGCACCAGAGATTAGTTGCAGTCAACCAACTTCGAGAAGAGACCCATAAACAATCAAAGACGACCAAGCATTTAAAAAAGATATCTGGAATCGAATCAATGCAGTCGCGCAACAGGGATATGTTTCCAGCTGTCTTCAAGCTTTTACAGATTCTGGCAACATTGCCGGTCACTTCGTGCACTGCAGAACGGTCTTTTTCTACACTCCGCTACTTAAAGGACTATTTAAGAAACTCTAGTAAAGAAACAAGACTTAATGGCCTAGCTTTGCTGTATATCCACAAGGACGTTAGTGTAAGTTGTGAGTAAATGCTAAACGAATTCTCTAAAAAACCAAGAAGGCTAAACATTAAGCTGTAAGATACGATTTTTTACATCATATACCAATGTACTGGTGTTTATTCTAAAGTTTAAAATGCAAAACATATTTGTTTATTGTCTCTAAAAAAAAAGTTTGTTTTATTTTGCCTTATTATTCTAAAAACGTTTTCATGATAAACAACAAAAATTAAACGCAGTAAATTAAAAATATTTCTGACACTCACATTTAAAGAATGTTGGAGTAAGCTGACTTTTATGAAGTTACGGCCAGTATTTTTAGATAGCCTAAATCAGCAACATTGAACACGTATTTTTCAAAATTTTTCAAAATTTTCCCGGGGGAGGACCCCCCCCCCCCCCCCCACGCCTAGCTGGGGGGTATTCCATGCCCCCCGGAAAGGCCCTAGCCTTCTGCCTGACCCCCCCAGAGGAAAATCCTGGGCACACCACTGGATGTGGCTGTATAAGGTACAGATCAAGTGTTTCTTATGGTTTGACACACTATATCTGTGAATGTGCCAACATATTGTATGATGTAATAACAAAATTTGTAAAAACACATTTATAAATAAATACTGTTAAATGTGTACCCGCTTTTTCATCCCTCTGAGCAGGCCTCGAAATCATAGCGTAAAGAATTGGGACAAATTTTACCCACCTCACAAACACTTTCTTCCTCAATGAAGACTTCATCCACCTTTTCAATAGGGCTTTCACTGGAGATATGTTTGGACTTCACTGAACAGGAAAATGATGCTGCTAAGGAAAAAAATATCATCATCTCAGAAAACTACACTACACACATTTGAAGGAAAACTGAACTTACTCAATTATTCAGCCATTCCATGCTAAAATGAGCCTAAGTACTATTTTGTAAATGTGAAAATTTTTTGTTATATACTACAGAACACAAGTCTTCAGTATTTGTATTTTACATACAAAAATTTTTAGCAGCATTAGTAATTTTATATATATGTTTATTTTCTTAAGGAAACTATCAGCTGTGTGTATGTTGACCACCTGAATAAAAATGGGCAAAAGTTGGCAGCCTTGCTTTTTCCCTCCTTTTCTACAGTCTTGTGAAGTGGTTAGTGTTTTGTAAAGAAGAAGTGTTCTTCCACATATTTGTGCTGAATGCTGAAAGCAGGTAATGTTATATCAATAATTAGAGCATTGTGAAGTGTAATCATTTCCAATTGTCACACCCGTCCATGAAAGTAATCTGAAGTTTACTTTATTATGCAATATGAAATTGAACATGTAGTGTAAGTTCTTTATAAGTGAGGTTAGGTTGCTTATTAATTTGCCTGCAAGTAAGATAAACTTAATCAGTTTTTGAAATACAGAAATAATTGATAGATAATTGTCACACCCGTCCTTTCAAATTGTTGCAGGTGCCACAAAAGATAATTATTACATACAAAGAATCTGTTTCAGTGTATAAATACAAATTTCATGTATTATGTACACTATTTATGAATTATTTAAAACAATGTGGATGGTTATAAGGTTAAAATTAAATAATTTGTGTTTTATTATTGCAGATATGAATAAAGAAACAGATAAGTGGAGAGTTTCAAAACAAAAATGGAGACAAAAATTAAATAAAGATGCAGAATGAAAACAGGCTCACTTATTAAAGGAAAGGGTGAGAGATAAGAAAACGCGGGAAGTTAAGAATGTGTGTTTATCTCAAGACAAGAACAAATTGAAATTGACGAGACTGAAGGATGCTGAAAGACAAAGAAGGCATACGCAAAATAGACTTTAGTGTCTCAGCTCGGGTCTTACAAATGTGTCCACTCACTCGGCAAGGCTGTTAAAAAAGGGGAAAAGGTGCTACCAACAAGCCCCAGTAAAAAAACAAGCAGTTGTGAAAAAACTCATCACAGAATTATCAAATGTTCAAAATGTTGTTTTAAAAGTGACACAGATCCCAAAAAAGCCATGGAACAAAACATCAGATGAAACTAAAGAAAAGGTAGTCCAATTTTACAACAGAGATGACATCAGTTATCAGGCACCAGGAAAGAGAGACTGTAAATCCATCAAGAACCCCAAGACAGGAGTACGAGAACTAAAACAAAAACGTTACATGATCATGATGGTGAAAGAAGCCTACTCTCTATTTCAAAATGAATACCCACAAGTTCAACTAAAGGAGTCAAAGTTTTACGAACTCAGACCATCGTATGTACTTACTTCCTCTGAATGCCACATAACGTATGTGTCTGCAGATACCATGCAAACTTTACATATATTGTGACAGCACTGCAACAAAATATTAACGGCTTTCCAGCAGATACAACAGAACTGCTCTACAAACTCTGTTGTGATGTAAATTGCAGCAGTTACCCAGGACAAAATCCAGAGTGTGCACTAGAACCATGAGCAAGTCACCATTTTTACATGCTGCGCTTGGATTAAGAACACAGCTGGGGAGAAATGTTGCAGATGTTACGCCATCGTCAGTAATGACCTACTTCACAACAAATATGCCGTCTGGGTTTTCCTCAAGGAAATATCAAGAATCTGAAAGAAGAGTTCACATCCTTGCAAGAAATTTCAATATTTTCTGATGGTTGCCCCGCACAATTTAAGAACAAATACAATATTTCAAATTTGTGTTTTATAAAGAATGATTTTCATGTAGATGGGGATTGGAATTTTTAGTAAAAAGGATGGTTTGGCTAGAAGTGAAGGCAAGACGTGTAGTGATAAATACAGCTGAAGATTTTTATCACTGTGCAACAAAGAATGCAAAAGGTGTAAAAGTTCTGTTCGTATCTAGTGAAATTATTTCTCAACACAAGAAATTTCTGGATGATAGATGGGAAACGGTACAACCAATTCAAGATAAACAGTCAAAACATTTTTTCAGATCTTTGGATAAATCCACCGTTGTAGTTGATTGTACAGCTGACTCTGAGTATGATACGTATGTTATTTTCAGTTTGGCAACAAAACATAGGCTGCACTATAAAGATCTATACTTTGAATCAGATGAAGATCAGTACACAATAGAACATGCAACACTTTTGCCTGCAAATGCTGAAAATGTGAAGCAGGGAAGTTACGTACTGTTGAATTTGTGAGTGGAAGTGTAAAGAAGGAGTTTAAATACAGATACGCTGCAATTTGTCAGGGTGAAACTGAAGAAGATGGTGAAGTGAAAGTAATGTGTTTGAAAGTGTGTGATAGAGTAAAGGCCCAGATTTTCAGAATGGATGAAAGTGATATATCTTATGTTCAATTTGAGCAAATAATTGGTATTCTTCCAGAACCAACCATTAAACTTACTGGAGATAGGTTGTATTATGAGTTTCCTACGAGTGTTGATGTCCATGAAAAAATCTGAATGAACACAAAAATAAATATTTCTTTAAAAACTTTAATTTGTAGCATTTTTATAACATGCATGACTTGTGGGTTTGCTTCCTAGCTGACTCAAGGAAAATTTTCCTCCTTAAAAAAAATACATCATGTAGATTTGTCAGTAAAATTCACAATGTCACACTTGTCTTTAGATGAAGTGTCACGCCCGTCCTATGGATTTGGCTTCAAAATATAACAAATCTTGAATTAAACAACTTCTATTCGGATATATTATTAACGACTTGTCATTATTTGGTAAAAAAAATTTAATCCTCTAACTTTATCCAGTTCACAGATTTTTTTTGATATGAGCCTGTTTCTTAATTGCAAGTGCATGCTTTGTCACACCCGTCCTCAGACATGTTTGATTACTATTGTAAATATTGAATTTGTGCAACTATACTAAAGGGAATTTAATATAATTTTGTGTTTTACACAGCCGCACTACTATTTAAGATTGACTAATATGTGAATACATATTTCACATGAAACTGCCAAATGTCACACCCGTCCGCATGGAATGGCTGTATTATTGTTTTATAAATAAGTTCAGTATGTTCAGTGTTTTCCTATTCACTTCTACCCTATCATTATCGTTTAATGAAAGGCAACAAGCAGCAAAACATGTGATTCAAAAATTCAATTGCTGGTATTAGTTTAGACTTATTCAAACTAAAATTACTAGTTTTTAAAAATCTAAAAGCAATAAAATAATTTACAATGTGTTTTTAAGGTTTCTTAAATAAATAATTTTGTAAAATACGGCTTTGTGATAATTCAAGTAGTTTACCATTTAAATAAGTGTGTAGGCTAGGTATGCAGTGATACTGTCGCAGTTCCTTGTTTCATTTTTAATCATTTAGTGGAGCAGCGTTATCAAATGATTTAAAATCACGTAAGCATTTTTGGAATTTTTATTTAATGTTTTTTTCAGAATTTTGACATTTCTTGAATTGTGCATAAACAAAAAGTTTTTATCAAAGTAATGAAAAAAAATTAACCCATTTTAACATATCACTACTTGAAAGTTAAAGTAGGCCATGTAAGTACAAACTCTAGCATTACTGAATTATTCGTGAAGTGCCCAACTTATGATTCCTAGCTAATAAGTATAGAACAAGCCACACATTCTTATGTAAAGCCTAATGAGTTAAATAATCTAGGCTTGTTCTACATAACGGAAGCAAGGACAGATCACAACAACGGAGGCACATCTTACGGAACATGCTAACAAAGCTCAGCTCTTCTGTTTATGTTACTCCACAAAACAGAAAAGTATTTGGCCACGTTTGTTTGCGTTTTAAATCCATTAGAAAAGGTTACAAGTACAAAAATAAATAGGTTAGTTGTCTTATCATTACTTTGTAGTTTATTTGTATTATGTATGCAAATTCTCATATCACAATTTTTTTTTTAAAACAGTGAAATTCAATCACACAATATTCCATTTGTTTATTTTTGTTCCTTGTGGAAGCAAGAGACAGACCATGATATTTAAATTTATCTTATAGGTGCGTTATATGTTTCAGTGTCAAAATGGAACAGGCCTTAAGTGTATTTGTAGTACATTCATCAACACAAATTTACACATAAAAAACAATTATTTTACATATTTGTCACCTGTGTATTCAGCATCACTGTCAAATCAGTTTGTAAGACAGTCTACATTAGTACCAATAATTTCTAGAACTTTCTCCTCCAAAGGATCCTGTTTAGTTACACTGGCAACACCTCCACCTGAAATAATAAAAAATAGTTCCATTAATTTCCTAACGTAGGTGCTCTTCTGTAAAAAAAATATTCTGAAATTATAAAAATTGTATTTTTGTTAAATACTAATTCTCCTTAACAAAATGGATGCTTTGAAATTCACTTGTGTTACCTAAGACTATAAACTAGATAGTGAGTAAGGCTATGAATATGTATCAAGACTATATGCACTATTCTGGGGGGGGGGAAAAAATAACCAGAAAATGGTGTTTTCAATGACTTCTTATGTTCCTAAACTCAATACTTAAATGGTGTTTTGAAATTCATGTGGAACACCTAGAAAAACTTGAAGGTTGAGAAGGCCATTAAGACAAGGGAAATAATGTCAGAAATAATTTGTTATTCAATTTCAAGTGACAACTGAACTATATTTAACAATATTCACGTGAAAAGAGAAGCCAATTAGGGTAGAACATAGTCCTAAGCCTTAACATTCTGATATTAGACATCTGACTTTTTGAAAACAGCCTATGCTACACTATGTTCCTAAGGATCTCTGGATAACCACAGGCTGTGTTCCAAATAGGTAAACATGCGTGCTCACGTACTCGCTCTCGGAAGTGACATCACGAGAGTGTTGTTCCATATAGTCGAGGGCGAGTGCGCATATCGAGTGTGTTTGAATGCATGCTCGTTGCATACTCTCGTAACCATTGTTTGTTTACGTTTACGTCTGGACGATTGATCTAAAACAATGGCAAATGAACAATGCACGTTTCATTGTTAAGTACCTGATCGTAATTAAACAACACGCAATGTCTTCATGTGCTCTGTAAGACGTGGAACAAATATGCAACAAAGATTAACAAGTATGATACCGGTAATAGCACGGAGATTTACCCGGAGGTACAGGTTAGGATAGTTGATTTTAACATGAAACATAAACATATACATACATGCATTTAGGTGATGGATAAACCAACATACATGTCTTAATGAAGCTGTTAGCATTGTACATTGTTGTAGGAAACCTCATACACAAATAAAACCTTAACCTCAGCTAATACCACAACCAATGTTAGCCACTGCTGTACGTTCATGATCACATGCTGACAATCGCGTGTAAAATTGCAGCGCCACGATTACTAGAATTGTGAAGCTAATACTCATGTCAAATTGATACTGTAGGGACTGATGAAGATGTGCTGAAGATGATTGACTTGTGATGTGAACACGCCGACCTGTTCACAGGCAGGAAAGGTTCTGCTGTGTGTGGGTGGGCTTATATAGCTACGCAGTTGACAAATGTGGCGACGGGAAAGCAATGCAAAAAGCGGTACGTATGAGGAATACACGACACACACCTCCAACCGGTATGGCATGTGTACTGTAGCAGCTATTGCATGTCTGCCCACAGATGGGAAAACCTAATGAAGAAATACAAGGAGATCCGCACACCACCAACAGGCAGCTCAACCGAAGACAGGATCCCAACAGACTGGCCCTTTTATGACACAATACATTCACTCATGGCCTCCAAACATATTATGTCTCCACCTCTAGTCATTGACACATCAGCTACACAGCCATCTCCAACATTACCAACACTTAATAGCCCTGGCTCCAGCTCCATTGTCACCTGTCCATCGCCAGCGCTGGCGAAGAGGAAGCGCAAGACAACCGATCACTTTATGGACTATCTACGAGAAATGGATAGAAGGGAAGAAAAATGCCACAAGGAAATAATGGGGGTGTTCAGAGAACTGATTGATTTATTAAAAGAACAGTGGAATAATTATAATTTATTTATTGTAATAAATTTATTTATCATAATTACCATTTCTTTCCAAAATTAGAGTCAAAGTATAAATGTACACACTGAAAAGAAAATCACAATCATTATGACTTAAAAATAGTACAAATAATCATCCCATTAATTCGGACTGCATAAAAAGAACTTTACAATAAGGTGCTAAACATGTAGTATCATGTGTGTATAAGTAAAATTTTTTGTGTGTTTAAGTTAGAGATAGTTTTGATATCAGCCTTATTACATTGGTGAAACAAATAATATACATCAGATAATTACATTCTAAACAATATAAATTAATAAAACAACTTTTTTATTGAGAATATAAGGTTAGAATAATGATACACACCTTTATAGTGTAGAAATCATATCATGTCAAGTTTCACACCAGACAAGTCAGAATCATAAATATTAGTATGATTTCTTGCTAAAATATGTAAGTGCTAAACAAATAAATATTTTGGGTATTGAACACTTAAACAGTAACACATGTGACAATTTGAAAATTATTGTATTATGTTATCAGAAAGGTTTCATTTAACTTTTTAACTGTTTTACAAGCAGCATTTACCCTGGGCAAATGATTAAATATTTAGACAGCTTTATTTGTAATACTGAAGGCACAAAAAATTCTTTTTTAATTGATAAATGTACCAATAATTCTCTTTTTTGGACCACGTCATGTGGGTTGGCTCAAAATAAAATGGCATCTGTGAATGAATTTGACTTAGCGGTTCCCCTCAAGAGCATGGAGCCGGAGCAGGATGTTACGCAGCTGCATCCCTTCCATCTCGTCATGCTCCACACGGCGTGTGGGAAGGGGTGGTAGGTTGCCATCCATGACAATGATGTCCCCTGCACTGACACAGATGTTGTGCATGACTGTGCATGTCACCATGACCTGCACCGCCTTCTCGAGCTTCACTTCCAGATCTTTTGTGAAAATGGCCCGCCATCGGGTCTTCAAAGCTCCAAATGCCTGTTCAACCACGATCCTGGCCTTACTGAGGGATGTGTTAAAGGTACGTTGCTGTTCCATCAACCCTGGGTCTTTATATGGCGTCATGATGGCAATTGGATGTCTACGGCAGGGGTACCCACTGTCCCCTATTATAAAATATTCCATGGATGGGTACAACCCGTCTGTACACCGTGCTGTTGCGGAAGACCCTGGTGTCATGGACGGACCCTGGATACCCTGCTATGATGTCGAGGAACTGCCCAGTGTGGTCCACAATCGCCTGCATTTGGATAGTGTAGGACAGTTTACGATTGATGAACTGGTCATGCAGGTGTGGTGGACACATTACACGAACATGGCATCCGTCAATTGCCCCTACACACTGACGGAACACATCACTGCCCGCTAGGCGGCTGAAGCCGTCACCTATGGCTGGCAACCGTTCCTCTGATGGGAGCCTTACTATGTCACCCATTATTTCGATAACACGGTGCATAATCTTTGTTGTAAGGCGGAACACAGTCGTCCGTGGCATCGTGAATGACATCACGACTACGCGGTAGCAAGTACCACACGCGAGCCAGCACAGGAATACCATGAGCTGCAACAGGTAATGAACATTTCAGACGATGCTGCTTCTGCCCAACTCACATGTTTATGTATTTTATGTTTCCCATCATCCCTGTTGCACTGACCTCGTTTTTATTGCTCCATCCCCACACCTTACGGACACTCAATCTTTCAACCATGCACAGAAATTATTCGTGGTTCACCCTTAAGTGTTCCTTGGTTTTCTGGCCGGTCAGTATGGCTGACACCATCGGATTCACGTCAGGCATGCGGAATGGGCCTCTCTCCTCCTTCACAAAAAGAACATAACAACGTTCACTGTACCTTCAGTACCAATCATTGCTGCAAGGATCGTGTTATAATTAAGGTTATGTTACTCGTCTCCTGTTTATTGCCTGGACAATGCGACTTAACCGTTGCCGTCGTAAACGTCTCTGTTGTTGGTTTACTACCATTAGGGCCGCAATTGCTCCTACTGCGTGTTCCATTGTCACAAATCAAAACCTACACATAAACACACGTCGCCGCCTACCACATGGGTGTGTTTACTTTGGAGTATGGTTGTGTTCCAAATGGCGAGCACGCATGGAGCATGTACTTTGTACGCAAGGTATTGTGGGTGTGAGTATGAGTATGAGCACGAATGCAAGTGCGAGTGCGGATTATTTGGCACACAGCCACAGCATCAAGTTGCAGTAAGTATCAAGAAAAAAGTTCATCCAATATCAAGACAATATTAGGTGGAAAACTGCTGCATAATAGTAAAAGTCCAAATCACATAGTATTCAAGTTTATCCTTGTTCTTGATGGATGTTCCTGATCATTTTGATTCTGTGGTACATGATGGTTACTGTTTTAATTGAGCACATGGAAAGATTTCAAACAAAAAAACTTGTGTCATAACATTCAATAATGATCGTAAGTAGAAAACCAACTAAAAATTCCCTTTTATTAAACTTATGATCAATTCATGGTTATGTTACAAGATTTGTTACGTATAGGTTGTTTAACATTCTAAATTAAAGCAGCCGGCATAAGGTCATGGGACAAAATTGGATATAAAGTTTATCTTAAACAACTCCCGATTTCCAAAAAGTTTGCACTTTCTAGATTATGTTTTCGGCAATAAAAGCAACAGTTAAAATTTTTACATTTCATAGCCTACCTTTTTGAAAACCTCCAATTTTTCGGCTGCAGATAATTTTCTTGTCTGCTTTTTAAATTCTCGAAGCACGCCTTCAAATTATCACAACTACGATTATTTGTATTGCTTGTCGCATTAAATATTTTCGTGACAATTTCTCAAGACTTCATTTTTTCATTGTTATTTACAGCATCAGTTTTTTTTTATTTTCAAGTACACTTGCGTGTTCTCGAACTAAATCTACAAGCAATTCTTTTTCAATTGCGGTAAAATTAACTGCACAATTTTGTTTACCGGTCATTTTATATTCAAAACGCAAACACTACAATTAAATATTATTTCCAGAGATAAGTAAATAGTCTATGTGTTCAGCATAGGCGTGCCCAGACATTTCCATTAGGGGGGGCCCTGCTAAATTTTTAAATCAGAAGGTGAATTTAGAATGTTAAATAGCCTAAATACATTCACTCATTGCGTGTTTATATTTTTGTGCAGTATCGACGAGATATGAATGTTTACTAGTTAATATTTATATCCGTATAATTTTAGCAATCTTGAAAATATGTTTTTTTTCCATAGACAATGTTTAAAGGGTACTTACACATTTTTCCCTCTCGAATTTTCCAATAGCTTGGTCCAGATCTACCTTGAAATTAACTTCTTTTTAGTGAATGCAAACACAGCAATTCAGACAACGGAACTTTAACAAACCTCTTAATTTTTTTTTTTTTGCTTGGCAATTTTAAGGGACCTCGTGTTTTAAATAAACTAAGGCGGCTGTATTTCCAGAACGATAAAATGTTTAGAAATATTGATAATTACCACACTGCAACACTGAAAAACAGTTTGAGTGTCACAGTGCCAGGAATATACGAATATTAACGAACGCATTAGAGAAAATGCCGATCTGAGTGATTACATTAGGGGGGGCCATGGCCCACCTGGCCCCCCCTGTAGGCACGCCTATGGTGTTCAGCCCAGGCAAAGCCGGGTATTGCAGCTAGTGTTTACATATGTTTTACATTATTTTATTTCTATACAGCCACATCTGTGCTTTTAATTTTATTTTATGAAATTGATCCACCCGTGTTTATCATTTTACTTAACGATATTGATGCTGACGACAGTCGTCGTGCCCTCCTAGGCTTAGAGGCCGTTTCTGCCCATCGTCGGGTACCTGAGGGGGGCACGCACTGTTTCCCCCCAGTGCTGTGCTACGGATTAGGGAAGCACCCGCGTGTGCCGTAACGGCTATGATAAGGAATGCTCAAAGATGGACAATATTGGATATATTGTAAATTTTACTTAAATAATAATTATATGTCAATAGGGTTCATGTATAGTTATGTCAGGGCCACACCTGGCTCGCACCGACTTTCCCCCTCCACCTCTCTCCCCTCGCGTGGCGCAAGGCGCGCGCGAGGCGGGCGGGGAGTCAGTCGCCGCTCGGCTGTCAAGGAGTGCGGACCTGAGACTCCGCGCTACGCGAGTTCTGATGTCTGCAGCCACGCACGGGCTTGTGTATCGACTCATAGTTTTCGACAGTTTAAAGTATTTGTGTTTCTACGTCGACGAACGAGAGTTTCGGTGGTAGACTCTTTTCGCGATGTGACGGAAGCGTCTGTTTCCGTTACTGTGGGACAGGTGCGGTCATGGCTAAGGCGGACTAGCCGCAGAATAAATCAGTGTTCGAACAATTAGCGGCCGTTTCCTAATTTTCGACCCGATATCCAACTCCTCCAGTCTGTCTGAACCTCATTTCCTCAGATCCCGGTCCCGGTCACAGTAGGCCAGAACCCCAACGCTCTCGCTGGATTAGACGGGCAATTCGTAAAAATCCACATTTCAGACATGAATCAGGGATCGGGAAGGGTCTAAGAGCCCTAGGGACATCATATGGTGCCCAACTAGAGTGGCCACTGGACATTACGAACAGGACGTGGGATGCCGGACACGGACTTCCACGCAGCAACAGGGGTTGGTGCACGACAGGAAGTAGCTGCGTCTGCGCGTCGTGTGAACGACGCGAACTGGAGGCGGTGGCTAGTCGCGATCAGTCTGCGCGTGATAACGCCGCGAGTCGAGCGTATGTTGTGTTACCGATCGGCGAGGATAGGAGCGCTACCGATAACCATGACGGGAAGAAGAGTAATGCGAGATACGGACGATCTGATAACATTTGACACAGTGTAATACGCCGCACGGGATATGATAACGAGTGACGTTGGCGACACAGTGCAATATGCCGTGTGGGACACAAAAAAAGGGGACGATGGTGACGCAGAGAAATACGCAGTGCGGGACACGATAAAGAGTGACGTTGGCGACGCGGGGAAATAAGCCGTGTGGGACACGATGAAGAGTGATGTTGGAGACACAGGGCAATTCGCCGTGCGGGACACAATAAAGGGTGACGATGGCGACGCAGAGAAATACGCCGTGCGGGACAAGATAAAGAGTGATGTTGGCGACGCGGGGAAATACGCCGTGCGGGACACGATAAAGAGTGATGTTGGCGACGCGGGGAAATACGCCGTACGGGCATGATGAAGAGTGACGTTGGCGACACAGGGCAATTCACTGTGCGGGACACAAGAAAGAGTGACGTTGGTAACATAGTGAAATACGCCGTGAGGGGCACAATGAAGGGCGATGGTGATGCCACGGAGAACAGTGATGTGGAAAACATGCAGAAGGGAGCGGGCGACTCAGGACGCGATCACGTGGGGGTCCCGACGGGACACTGCCACGAGTGTGGCCGCGGTGACAGGCGCATCGACGGCGAGGTGACAGGGATACAGTACATGAGTGCGCCACTCACGTTGCCGACATTTTCGGGTCACGATAATGAGGATCCAAGGGAGTTTGTGCGGGAGTGCAAACATCTCCTAGAACTATATAAGGTGCGGCCAGCCGAATTGACCTCGCGGGCAAGCGGGCAGCTCCGTGAGGACGCGAGGGACTGGTGGTCCATGGCGGGAAGTTTTAGCACAGGATGGGGTGATTTTGTACGTCAGATCGAGGCCCGTTATGACAACGACCAGGTGCGCGCGAGATGCCAGAGGGCTTTCTACGGCCGGCCACAAAGGACGGAGGAGGGAGCGGAACGTTTCGTTTACGAAAAGCTGCGCCTTCACACGCGGATGGCGGAAGGAAGGGAACTGTGCGCGGCATTACCTACAGTCGTTGAATTAATGATACCGGAGTTTTGGCCCTTCATGAAGTCGGCGGTCGGGCGGAGTACCGAAGAGTTTGTGGCCCTCGACCGCGAAATCAAACGGGACCTGCTACAGTGGAGAGCGGACGTAATGACAATAAGACTGTCATCTATAGTACACTCATAATGAAACATAAACTAGGCCTACATACTTCTGTATCTCGTTTATTATCAAAATTCTGTTGCAAAACGAAAAAATATAAATGCAAAACTACATGACCATGATTTTATAAGTAGGCCTACTTCTATTTTGCCAAATACGTGTATGCATATATTCTGTATCCAGTATTAAAATATATTTATACTCTACTAGGCCCAAACAAGAGGCATGTTTTAACCTAACATGAGCACTCTAGGACAATCTTGTGAAAAGTAATTACTTGTGAAAAGTTATTTTCTTCTGTTTTTCTACTTTCAGCTGTTCGGCCCCCTTCCTTGCACTCCTGTTCGTGCACCCATATGCTGAAAAAGACGACATTTCACGTAAATACACACTCCAAGAGCTCGAATTCCCATCCAACACGATCCAACGTTAACACAACTGTCCTAATTTAAGTAAAACACTTCCAATTTGGCGCTAAAAGTTTTCACTTAGTATATAGAAATGTAGTTTACTACATACTCTTGTACACAATCATTTTTCTCGAGTCAACAGTCTTTTTTGTTTAATATTCATGCACTTTTCCACCACCATACATACAGCACTTATGAGAAAATGTGATTTTCTTCATGTCACAATATGGCGGCGAGCTGCTTCCCCCTTACGTCCCCTGGCTTCAGCAGAGATACCTACAAACTGGGTTTATGCTCCATCTGTAACTTTCTCTAATCTCTGTTTCATTCCTAGGGCGCGGTTACACGGGACCCTGAACTACTTCAGGTGAACATGTTTAAGTAAACACGTTTACAAACGCGAAAGTGTACGGTTACACGGTAGTTGCTGAAAAGTGTTTTCAGCTCTAAAACCGATTGTCTACTGTCAAACGAATGACTGTGTTGTTGATCTTCTCTATTTTGTATCCAGAAAACGCGGGATTTTCTCACTTGTTTATACAGTATTATCAGCAGAAATGGAAAATGAATCTGTAATTATTTTATTGCATTGTATTTCTGACTTTAAAAGGCAGAAACAGCTGACGAAACAGTTAAGAAGACGTCGTCAGGAAATAAGGTTCCGTAACAAAATTATTCGTGTCAGACGTCATTTGCAAGGACAGAAAATGTTGATTGCAACTTTTCTAGTACCTAACTGTTTTGGGCCACTCATTCGTCAGCCACGTCGTTTATGGTCATTCCCAAAATCTTCCTGTGTGTGGCCTGATGAACAGTGGACATCAAATTTGAGAATGCGAAAATGTACTTTCATGTCTTTGTGTGAAACATTGCGTCCATTTATCCAAAAGAGGAATACAAATATGAGGAATGCTGTACCGTGTGAAAAAATTGTGGCTGCAACTTTGTGGAAGTTAGCCACAAATGTAGATTTCAGGACTCTTTCTTTACTGTTTGGTGTTTCCAAAGCTGCATTAGTCATAGCATTCCACAAAGTTTGCAGTACTATTGTTCAGAAGATCCTACCTAAGTACATTATTCTTCCCAATAGTAACAGGTTACGTGCTATCATTTGAGGTTTTCACGTGGCGTCTGGCTTACCTCAGGTAGGGGGTGCAATTGATGGAACACTAATTGAAATTTTGGCACCCACAGAAAATGCAAGTGACTATTATTCTAGAAAAAGTCGGTATGCGATGCATATGCAAGCAGTGGTTGATCATAAAGGTCTTTTCATGAATTGTTATACTGGTTGGACTGGAAAAGTACATGACGCACGAATGTTTAGCCAGTCGAATATGTATGCTAAAGGATGTGCAGGTACATTGTTTCAAAATTGGTTAAAAGACATACAAGGTGTTTCAGTACCAGTGTATCTAATGGGAGATCCAGCATATACTTTACTACCTTGGCTTTTTGAAACCATTCCCAGGTGTTAACTTAACTGAAGTGCAAATGAATTATAACTATAAGCATAGCAGTGCTCGGATGACTGTAGAGCGAGCATTTGGCAGGCTGAAGGACAGATGGAAGTGTTTGCTTAAGAGATTGGACCATGGTATAAATACCATACCCACAATAATACTTGCGTGTTGTGTATTGCATAATATGTGTGAAGTAAACAATGAGCATTTCGATGACAATTTGTATGTTTACCCAAGCACATGCACTGTAGATCCACCTAATAGTGTGCGTGACCATGTTGCAGCCAGAGAAATAAGGACAGCATTGAGAATTTATGTGTACTGTACGATAACAATAGTTTTCGTTCAGATTTTGTTTATTTATTATTGTCTAATTAATTGTTATATTTTAATACTTTATTATTGTAATGTCAGAATTATATTATATTGTTGAATAAGTGTCTATAAGCTACCGCCACGAACAATAAAAACTCTGATTTATAATTTTGTCAACAATAGACATTACATCATTTACAGCACTTCGTTTGCAATCTATCATGAACTGGATTTATTTGAAATTGTTTTATGTTATTTTGGTATTTAATTGTAATTTATTGTTAGTTTATTTATTTTTTCTCACTTACCTATATCTTGCTGCGTACATGTGTACGAAGGCCTCCTGTTATGTTTTTACAGCAGCCAATCAGCAATCTGAATTTTAAAGCTAACAATAAGACTTTTGTACAACAGGGAGAAATAAGAGAATAGAAAAAAAGAAATGTCTGAGGCGTCCTTCGTAAGGCTTAGCCCGATGCCGATGTGTAGCAATTTTATATTATTTAACATATTTATTACATGTGGTGATAAATAATAGTGCATCAGAATCTACACGATACCGGGGCGTGCCGTGAGTAAATGTGGCAGGAAATATCTACGTTGTATTTAATTATTTCCATAATTAGAGTGAAGCCTAAACCATCGACATTATAGCCACGATTATATTAGTAATGCTACATAACGATTTAGTAACTTCGTTGGAAATTTTGTTTGAATTACGAGTTGTGCTACATGTCAAGATAATAATAATTAATTCCATTATAGCATTTGCTAATTAACATTTTTCGAGGACATATTTAAGCTGGAATAATAGACCAGTGGTCTGCGTGTCAAGCAATCATTGCTCCCACTGAATTATCTAGCCGTGGTACATTTTAAGAGTTCATTTGTGATACAACTGCATAAAACTAAAATAGAAAAAATTTAAAGCTGAGTTAATCGTTTCCGGACCTATTTTCATTTGAATGCAAGCAACAAACTTTTGAATAATCTATCTCACCATAAATCCCGACAGTTTGATCCAGTTGTACATCACCAGGTCTGCCCTAATCACACCAAATAACATCTATATTTTTTTATTTTAACTTCCGTCAATACAAAGCCGATAGCATCTATGAGTGTGTTCTTGTGTATAATTAGTATTAGTGCAGTGTAAGGGTATATGTATGTGTAATTTCAGTGTTAATACTATATTAAATGTGTTTTGTGTCCTGTGCCCCAAAATATTAATACTTTTTATTGCAGCTTCACATATTTACCTTATACATTTCCACAACATTTATACATTATATAATATTTTCAGTTTTCCTCAGTTTCATTTGTGTTTACTTCAAACTTATGTGAGTTGCATCCATCTTCTGGAAGTTATCTCCTGGGTATCTTAATACTAGCACAATATGACACTATCAGTAAGTCTGTATTGATACAAAAGAAGAAAAAGGCACCCAATTATAATAATAACAGTAACATAGTTTCCAGAGAGAATAACAGTACAGAAGACAAGTGAAACAGCAACGTGTAGTATTGTACATACACAAGCTTTGTTACCTTTACAGTACAATAGAAACGCTTGAGTTTGTTTGTACCAGGCAGGGAATAACAAACTTGTATTGAATGCTTATAAAACTAATTATATTTGTAACGTTTATTTATTTCTTCACTGTATTACTACTAAATACATCACTACTAATATCATAAACATTCACATTACTATTGCTGACCCACATCAGCATCCCAGTCCGCCATGTTCATCCTTTTACTGTCGCCAACCTTTACTCGCTACACTACAACTTCCTATTCTTTATAATTTCAGTACTGTTTCATTTATTATGTTAACTTTACTTTAACACGTAACTACTAAGGTGGGGGTTCTGACAGTTCGATGTGGTCGTGAGTGCACTGGTTCTTCTCTTTGTCTTTCAACTGGGATAACTTCATCAGGTGCAAAACCTCTAAAACCCCCTTCCTGACCCTTTCTTTCTGTTCCCCCAGAAGTTGCATGTTCCACTGTTACTCTTTCTCCCGTCCAGTAAGGTTGTACATGGTGTGTGTGTTGAACAGACTGGTGTGATTTTGAGCGTTCCTGTTGGACTTTGGATTTTCTGAGGTGAAATGTGTTTCTTCTTTTGACTCTCCCAAATTCATCTTCAATGAGGATAGACCTTGGAGCTTCACACACCTGTATCACTGTGGCTGGTTTCCAAGTACCCTGGTCATGGTATACTATGTGCTCCCCTTTTTTGAACTCAAGATATCTGGACTTGGTGTTTTTGTCATAATGTTTCTTATTTCTGTAGTCATACTTTAACTGTGTGTTGTGGAAGTTTGTTACAATATGAGGTTTTAACAAGTTGTTATGGATCGGTAGTGTTGTTCTTGTTCGCCTACTGTACAGAAGTTGTGCGGGGCTGAACTGTGAACCCAACACTGGTGTATTGCGATATTCTAGGAGCATCATGTATATGTCCTGGTTTTCTTCTATACTTTTTTTTAGCATTTGTTTACAAATTCCTACTGCTCGTTCAGCTAGGCCATTGCTCCGAGGGTAGTATGGACTTGATGTTTGGATTTTGAAGCCGTAGTCAGAGCTGAACTGGCTCATATGTCGAGAGCTGAATGGCATGTTGTCAGCAATCAAGGTATTAGGTATTCCATGTGTTGAGAAAATGACTTTCAGAGTTTGTACTATAGTAGGTGAATCTTTGGATGTTAGGGGAACCAGTTCTATCCATTTTGAGTAGTAGTCGCAGAGCACAAGGTATGAATGTGTTTTAAATTCAAGAATGTCACATGCCACCTTCAGGAATGGATACTTTTGAGGGTCTTGTGTGATCATTGGCTCGTTAGTATTTTTTGCGCTGTATTTCTCACATAGCCTACACCTTGCTACAAACTCCTCAATGTCTGTGTCCATTCTTGCCCAGTAAAATAGTCTTTGCCCTAGCTTTAGTCTTGGACATGCCAAAATGAGATTGGTGGAGATCCCTAAGCACTGTTTGTTGCAGTGCAGTGGGAACTATGATGCGCTCACCTAGGAACACTAAACCATCTTCAACAACGATGTCGTGTCGGAACTTGAAGTAAAATTTTGCAATGTCAGGAACTTTTGTTTTTGACGTCGGCCAGCCCTCCTGGAACAAGGTACTTAACTGTGTGAATAAAACATACTTTTTACTGTGTTGTTGGAACAAAAGTTTCTTTTCATCTGACATATTGATGGAGTGTACAACTTCATTCAGAGAGACATCTACATCACGCTCTGGAGCTTTTGAACATGCTCTACTTAGGGCATCTGCTATGAGCATTATTGATCCTGGTACATACACAAGATTGATCCTGTATATGCTAAGTTTAAGTTTAATACTTTGAAGGCGCTTTGATGGAATCCGGCAAATTTCTTTCTTCATTAGGGAGATCAATGGTTGGTGATCTGTTTGGATGGTTATATCATGACTAGGGACCCGGGAATTTCTTGAATAGCACCTGCCAAATTTCTTGAGTGAGGAAAGCAAAAATTCTTGAGTAAAATTACCAATATTCTTGAGTAAAATGCAAATTTCTTGAGTAGCAAATGTATACGAGATCAAAATAAATCGAAAAGGCTGTTTAAATTTGCTGCATAAAAGCTTACATATATCCAATTTTAAATTAATTAAAAAAAAATTAAAACCAATTTTTAAACCAGTGTTCATGCGCATTAAGCTAATTCACATTTTTAACAAGCAATTCAATAAAATAATGTAGCTTAGGCAGACACTTAAAATGAATACACACGTGTAATCAGTAAATAATGTGTTTTCGAAGTAAAATGTGTAGTAGCTACTAGTGTTTTTAAGATTAATTTCTTGTAAATACGTAAACTTAAATGACAACTTCCAGAACCTCATGCAAAGGCTTCATATGCATAGGAAGACAGAAGTTCAAGGTTGGTTAGACTTAGATTTGTTCTCCTATTTGTGAGAACACCAGAAAATTGTGAGAAGAAGCGCTCACAATCCACATTTGACACAGGCATCCATATAGCTCTTAAAGCACCTACCACAAAGGATCTGTGGTCATCTTGCATTGAATTTAGTGCTTCAAATACACTAAGATTGGTGTGTGTTTTCAATAGCTCTGCGAGTTCAGCATATGCATGTACACCCTGATCAAGTTCTATGTCTTTAAGTGATGGAACTTTTGAAAAAAGAACTTTAAGTTTGTTGCTAGTAACATCCTGAGTGAGTATATTTTGCTTGCGAAACAACTCTGCAACTGGTTGCAAGTACTTGCGAGCAGGATCCTCTGCCATTAACTTGTCCAGCTTCAGCGACATGTGTTGTGCTGTTTTTTTTTTAACAATTCGCTGGTTTTTCCTTTGTGGAGACTCTTGAGCTTGTTGGCACTTTCCTTCACTTCATCACTGAAGACACCTTCACCAAAAATTTGCAGTCTCCTCCTCACAAACTGGAGTTTTGGATGGACTTCTGAAGCCATAGGCTTAGAATTAGTTTCCAAGCTTACCAAGAATGGTTTAATGAGGGAACGGACTGATTTCACAAAGAGTGATTGTACATGCAGCATGCCGAGTTCCTCTTCGCCAAGGGTCTATAGATGAGATGAACCACCATTGAAATTGTTCTCCCTTGCTGTCTCTGACCGCAGAAAAGCAAACAAGATCTCCCAGTTATCAGAAAGCCATTCAACTGCTGTCAACCAGGAGTTCCATCTGGTTACAACAGGAATAGGGAAAAATCCAGCACTAGAGCCTTCCTGTTGCAAAAACTGCTGGAAAGCATAACATTTCTTCCTGGCATTTAAAAATATCTGCTTCACAGATATTACAACTTGGTTCAATTCTGAAAGAATGTTTTCATGAGGACTCCAAGATTATGGGCCCAGCACTGCACTTGCACAACTGAATCAGGCAACAATATGGAAAGACCATCAAAACAAGATTTCATGTAAGAAGCTGCATCACTTACAAATGCCACCACCTGATCGTAGCCAACCTCCATATCTTGCAAGGCATCAGAAATAGCTCTAGCACATGTCCTGCCATTTACAGCTTCTAATGAAGTCACAGCAGCAACATACTGTTGTTGAGAGTCACAAGGCTCAACTGTAGAGAGCAAGACAACATAAATTGCTCACCCTAACTTGTCTGTAGTTTCATCTGACATTATGGCAACACTCTTTTCTTTCAGTGCTGTAACCACTTCGTCCTTTCTAAATTTTGCTAAATGTGGCAGGTAATCTCGGCGTAAGGTATCACTGCTAGGCAGGTCCCCACCACCAACTATTTGTTTTTTCACCCACTGCCTGAATGCTGGATGATCTGCTTTCTCAAGTGGTATGTTTGCAGATACCATCATTTCCACTGTCGATGTGATGAAGTCCGTTTTAGCAACCTAAAAGTAAAACACGGACTTAGTATTTTTATATATATTTTTTTAACAGAAATATACAACTCTAAGCTTTAACAAAAGGACATGCATGTTTATTTAAACTGTGCTTTAGCACTGAGTAGCAAAATTATGTAGCTGGCAGCTTTATCATAAACTCCCAATTATCCATTTTAATTGTGACCCGTCGATGCCCGGATAATTGAAATCCTGTAAAAAATTTTAAAAAATAAAAAACCGGATAATTTGTTTGACGGTAAGAGCCGCCCTCGAATTAGTGTCTCGGCTTAAAAAAATAGGGCACTGCCTCGCCATGTGGTCTTTCTCCGTCTGCTGGCGACGCGGCAGTCACTCACTCCCACTGTTTGTTGTATTTATTTTTCCTAAAACTCGGCGGCAAGTTAATCTTTACAGTTCCTTGTCGTTAGAGAAACACGATATTGTTTGCATCATGAAAACCTGTCGTGATATACTCGTGAAGATTTCCTTCACGTAGGTTGCTCGTTCACGGTCATTTACAACAGTTGTTGGAAGAGAGAAAGTTAACACTGCGCAAGATAAGATTGTGCTGACAATGCATACATAAATTTAGGCAAGGTTCCCCCCCCCCCGCCCCTCTTTCCAAACCCGTGGCCATTCTTCCAGCCGAATGCCAGCCAGACACGTCACTCGCCAGGCGCCTGCCGTGTTGCTGGGCCGAGCGGAAAGTAACACATGAAACAAACAAACAGAAGAGGCAACGGAGGGGGGTGGGGGAGTAGAAGTAAGGGTATCCCCCTCGGGTTTAAAGAGTAACAAATGTGACATCTGAAAGGGAGGACGACACAAAGGTTAGACCAAAAAGCTTTCTGACACAGAGACAGAGTGGTTAAAAATATTAAACGGCCAAGAAAATAAATATGAACGTCGCGTCGGAGCGATGTCATTTTTTTTTTTACAGCTTCAGAATAACTATTAATTAATCTAAATTCATGCACGGATAACCCAAAAACCGGATATTCCGGGGCCCGGATAACCGAGAGTTTTCTGTAGCTACTTGTGTTCCTGAAGTGACGTAATTTTTTATATAAAACAATAAAAAATAAAAAGGATTTGTTAATGGTTCTGTGATATACATTTCCAATGATGGTGAAAGATAATGAATGCATGCCAGCATTATATTGTGTAACACTACCGTACCTTCGCTTCCTTGGCGCCTTCGACAGCTTCAAACATCGTTTTCTGCCGTTTTCCTTTCTTGACGGCTTCAGCGTGACCATTACTTCGTATGTGTTTCTTCACACCGTCGGAAGTTTCCCACGCCACTGTTTTATTGCAAAAACGGCATATCATAATATTTTGAGATTTAACCATTCCATCTTGGGGAAACTGTTTCACTCTTTCGTCAATGTTTATTTTGGGCGGCATATCCGCATATATAAACGAACGTTTCGAATATGTGTCCACCCTACGACTATTCAAACCTGACTGGACCGAGCTAGCACTACGCCTGCTCCCCTTTTACACTGTCACACACTCACTGATCATCTTCTGCCGCTGCCTTCCCCCCTTCCACCCTTCCAACCTTCTCAACTTCCGCCAACCCGGCTATTGCAACCTGATATTGTTGACGGATAAGTAGTAAACAACCGTCTCGCGCTCGCACAAACTTTTTTTTTCTGACATGGATCCGAAAAATTCGCGGATAATCTTGAATACATACAGAAATTCATGGGTACTACCGAATGTTAACAAATTCGCGAGTATTTCTCGATTCAAAAAACATACTATATCATTTTTATAATGTATTTAATATTTTTAACAACATTTTAAATGGTTTTAACCATTTTCGCGAATTCGCGAGTCGCGAATTTCCCGGGTCCCTAATCATGACCATAGATGTACTGGTGAAAGTGTCGACATGCAAAGAGGACTGCTAGAAACTCTTTGTCAATCTGTCCATAGTTAACTTCTGTCTGGGAGAGTGTCTTCGATGCATAACATACCAGCTTGTGTTCCTGCAACAAACCACACCCGATGCCCACTTTACTACTGTCTGTTTGAATTACTATGGGTTTGCTCTTATCGAAAGTTTGTAATACAGGTTCTGATGCAAGAACAGTTTTTAATGTCTCAATACTTTTACCATGAACAAGTTTGTTCCACTCAAACTCAGTGTCTTTTCTAAGCAGACTTCTCAATGGAGACGTGATTTCTGTAAGGTTTGGGATGAAATCTCTCAGGTAATTGACTAGACCAAGAAAACGTTGAAGATCTTGCCTTTTTTTTTGGAATATCATAGTTTACTAGTGCTTTAACCTTATCTTTGTCAGGACTAACACAGCCACCACTAAATGTATGACCTACATATTTGACAGTTTGTACCTTGTGCTGAAATTTCTGTACATTAAACTTGACATTACATTTTCATTCCCTATCTAATACCTGTGTCAGTATTCTGTCATGTGTTTGTTCATCTGGGGCATAGATAAGTAGGTCATCCACATATATTATTACACCGTCAATGTCTCCAAAAGGTTGTGTGTTATATTTTTGAAACACTTCTGCCGAGATATTTATGCCGAATGGCAATCTCTTGAAAAAATAACAACCAAATGGGGTTGAAAATGCACAATATGTTGAGCTTTGCTGGTCCAACTGTATATGCCAAAAGGAATCTTTGAGGTCAAAAACACTAAAATACCTAGCATCCTTTAATTTGGCTGTCACATCTCTAACTGTAGGTATTTCAAAATACTCTTTAATCAGGGCATCATTCAAGTCTTGTGGATCGAGACAAAGTCTAAGGGTGCCATTTGGTTTTTCTACGACCACTAGTCTGTTGACCCATTCTGTAGGTGATGTACATTTTCCTATGATGTCTAGTTCACACAGCCTATCTAGTTCTGTTTTAAGTCTGTCTTTTATTACCAAAGGTACCCTTGTTGGTGGACTGGATGAGGGAACACAGCTGTCTTTAAACTTAAGTGAATAGTCATTTTTAAATTTACCAATACCTGAGAAGACGTCTGCATACTGGGTGACTATGTTGTCCTTTGACTGGTCTCCAACTTCACTGATTACATTTCGATGTAGCAGTCCCATCTTCTCACATGTTTGAAGACCTAGTATAGGTACAGATTTTTCATCAACTACTATGAATGTTTCTCGCAAGCAAACCCCATTTATAGTCAAGTTGATATCAGTGCATCCCACTACCTTGATTTCTGAGTTATTATATGCAGTCAATGATCTAGTTTCTTTCTTAAGTATCACAGTTTTTGGGGCACGTTGTTTCAAAAGAGAAAATGTTTCCAGAGGCAGTATGTTCGCACACGCACCAGAGTCCAGCTTGAAAGTTACATCAATTACATTTTCCAAACATCCTGTTTCATTCCAGCAAATTGTTGCAATATGGTCGGTTTCTTTGAGTGCAAAAACCAAGCTACAGTAATAATCCTCCCATTGTTGATTAGCTTGTGTGTTGTTATGCCTACCAGTGTACAGATCTTTAAACTCATTTAATTTTGAGTTCTGAGATTTTCCTATGTGGAGTTCTCCACGTGACTTACACACCTTCGCAAAATGATTCCTGCGGCCGCATAAAGAGCATGTTTTTCCTCTCGCCGGACAGTTCACTGGATCTTTAATATGATGGTAGCCACACCACTTACACAGTACCTCACCAGGTGTACTTTGTGTGGGCCTACTAGGCTGTTTTGAGAAAGGTGGGGCCACAGTTTTGTGAAACTTCGTTTCATCCACACTTGCATAAGTTGAGTCCCGCATTGGTTGCATCACTTCCTTCGCCTGAGTAGAGGTTATTTCAGCTGTTCGGAACTGTTGTATTGTTTCCTCCAATTCAACACTTCCAGATTTTATGATTTTTTCTTGAGTAATTTTATCATTTGTTCCGAAAACAATTCTGTCTCTCAGTAGCTCGTCGGGATGTTTGAACTCGCAGTCCCGTGATAGCATCTTGAGGTCTGTGAGAAAGTTATCAAATCTCTCCCCGTCTTTCTGTGTCCGTGAGTAGAATAAAAAACGTGCGGGGAGTAAGTTTTTTTTTGGGTTGCAGTACGTTTGAAACCTCGCCAGCACTATTTCCAAGGTTCTTTCTTTTTCTTCATCAGTGAAGGTGAAAGTATTGTACACATCTAGTGCATCGTCACCAACTATATTTAGAAAAATTGCTATCTTCCTCTGTTCGCTTTTCGTCTTCAAATCGGAGGCTTCCAAATATATTTCGAAGGCCTGTCTAAATTTCTTCCAGTTTTCACTGATGTTCCCTTCTAAATTCAATTTTGCTGGTACGTTAAACGAACTCGCCATTTTTACACCGTGACACGCCGCGCCGAGATTGTCAACTAGTGATCCACAGTCATGTTGCCGTTACCAATTCACATCCTACCGACTGCGCCATGTAACGTTTATTTATTTCTTCACTGTATTACTACTAAATACATCACTACTAATATCATAAACATTCACATTACTATTGCTGACCCACATCAGCATCCCAGTCCGCCATGTTCATCTTTTTACTGTCGCCAACCTTTACTCGCTACACTACAATATTAAATTTAGAAATAGGGACGAAAACGAGCTTAACATAAAATTCAATGGATACAATACTCAGTAAAATTCTTAGGGGTATATATTGATGAGCAATTAAAATTTACGGAACACACAAATAATATTGCAAATAAATTAAACTCGGTCTGCTGTTAACTGTTAATTGTAAATGCCTTTTCCAAAAGCTCTGTTACTATCACTTACCTGCAAATGTATTTAAAAGTGCATTAATGTATCATTTTATATTATAGTTTGATTTGGTAACTGTTAATATGTAAATGACATGTTCCATAGCCTTATGGTTTCTACAAAAAAAAAGCTGAACGGAATACAAATAAAATAAATGTTAACATAGACCACTAGTGGATGTATAGACTAAAGGGTTAAGTATAAATAGTGTGTTGCAGTTTGTAAAAAAAATACTTCCTTTATATGGTTTTTGCATGAGTTATAACTTTAAGCACCAGTTTATTTTTAAACTGTAATTTTCTAATATTAATGCAAGTACTGATGCATCCTATACATAAAAATTGTCAGTTAAAAAGATTTTTAACCTTATGGTAAATTTTTCAGTATTGTTAATATTAAAATTGAAATAAATTCTATGGAAATAGAAACCAAACTGTTCAGAATATTATTTTTTTTATTTTCCACTATACTTTTCAACAATTCAAACATCCGTTCTTCGTGGCGTCGCTCTCTCTCCAAATTTACTCTTCTCAACTCTTCTTCCCGTTGCCGTTCTTCTTGCCATATCTTTCTCTCCGCTTCGTCAAACCTCTCCTCCGAGTTTTTTAACTCTGTTAAAAAGTTATCTGTAAAAAAAATGTTTTTGCATGTTTTAGGTGAAAATTTGAAATTAAAGTGAAAGGAATTCTTTTACATGTGTCATCTACTTGTCGTAAGAATGGAGTTATTCAACTAACCATGTTATAGAAAAAATGGGAACTTACGTTACCATACATTTTACGAATAAAGACAAATAAGCAATAATGAATACATACATAAAAACACTAGAAAATTAAATAAGTTGGCCAAAATAAGTAAAATTCCAGTTTATTGACATTTTCATAACCTGGGTTGTTACAGCCTATAAGAGATTTATTGTCAGTAGTTTCTTTCTTGACTAATAACATTAAGATCCAATTAATCAGTTGAAGTATGAAAAATTTTGGCTAATGATTTTTTGTCTTATTTAAAATAGTAGAAGTTATTGGCACCTAAAAAATAACACATTTGTGGTCCTTTTCCTTGAAACACACAATATTAATTTATATAAATAAATTTTTTAGACACTTGTCCATATTACATTAATTCATATTTCACCAAAGTACAGCATGCTGCATGCATGCATTTTTGTATGTATTTATAATGAATAAAAAGTTCACATGATTATGGATTTAAAATTAGCCTTTTTCCAAAAATTCTGTATTGCTACATAACAATGGTTTAGTGTACATGTACAGTGAATTGGCTTATTGCGGTATAAGTAAATAATAACTTAAGTGAAAAGTGGGTTAGGTTAGCTATATTAACTACTTACAAAGGATTACATATTAAGTACATATCATTACTATACCAGAATCAACCCAACAACCCTTTCATTTAAAATTATCACATTAGCCTTTTATTTCCTAGAAGCCGCTACTCAATAAAATAAACATATTGTGAACCTATCCTAAGTGTATGTAGTCAATTTTAGCTTTATACTCCTCGTAAACTATTTACAAATCCCAATTGAATGCTTCGTTCTCATATTTTCACTTAAGAATACATAGTTCTACAGAATGACTAGGTATATTTTAGTTTCTTGTGATTTGTTATGAATAATAAATAATTGAGTCTTGGAAGTAAGGTATGTCTTAGCTGTGTACTGTGAACATTAAAGCTGTATGGTGGTGAGGTGCAAGCATGTTGCAAGGAATACTGCATTTCACTCCTATGAGCCACAGCCAGACTTGTTACAATGTGCTAGATGTAAACGTAAAAGTTCCGTATTGCGTATCCAAGGAGACTACTTGATCCTGAGGACACGATCCTGTAAATATTGATGCTGTGGTACATGATGCTTTCTGTTGTGATTTAGCACGTCGAAATATCTTGCACATACCAAAAACGGGTATATTTTTCTCTCCGATACCGGTACAGTTATTATGTTAGTATGTATAGCGATATTAAATAATCATTATTAGGTTAGTAAAGCTGCATTAAATATACTTAAATAACATGCCATCATAATTAAGGTATATCCTTGGATACGCAATATGGAACTTTTACCTTCCTTGACTTTAAAGAAACATAAAATACCCTGATTATACAGGAATCTCCATTTTGCAGCCCATCTTGCATGCAATCATTAAAACCTTGATGAACTACTAAAACTTAACGGCTTGGTGGAAGGGGGTAGGCTTTGCCACAGGGCAGTAGCCCAATCGCAAGAACAAAGATGTTGGTCAACAAATACAAATGTTAGCACAAATTAGCAATGCAACTAAACAATTAAGTTAGTTCTTCATTACTTTAGTAAGATGAAAAGAACAAGATGAATGTAGATAATGTAAACTATCAAAGAAAATTATACAACTATTAAGCAGAACCATTATTACCCATCATTGCAGCAAGTGTAGCAGTATGCTTTCTCTTCTTTGTATCAGATGGGAGTGGCTCTGAAACTTGACTTTCAGTGGACTCATCCAGTGAAGTATCCACACTCTCTTCTAAAAGCACTGAATAATCATGTTCGTTTTCAATGACTACCTCATTATTTACAGTAGGTAAATTTTCGTTCTGAATTGAATCTAGTAGCACTGGAGGCTCTACGACTGCACGAGTTCCTATTATTATGTCAATTTCCTCGAAGAACAAACAGGTACTCCTACCAGCACCTACAAAAGCAAGATAATGCTGTAATTAATGAACAAAACTAAATCAAATATTTGATTAGTAAAGTGATATATATATTTGTCTGTGATAATTGGGGTGTCATGTAAGTTTTTATTTTATGTACATTTTCATTACACTATATTGACTTGACAAAAGTCTACATTCAGAAATATCTCAAATTAATACATTTGAATAAATAAATAGTAAAATATATTGTTGCCAGCAAAGACACTGACCTAAATATAACACAAAAGTTTGTAAAAAACCATTGGTAAGTAAATACATCCACAAAATTTAGATTTTTTTACCATTGTTAGAACCAGGCTTGTGCATAAAGAGGTAGGGATGTTTTGTGCAATAAACCTCAAGAAAAATAATATATACATGAATGGTAAGTAAAAAAAAAAAAAATCATGAAAATTTTACAGAAAGTTTTATAGAATAAATAATTGTTACAATGTTTCCTAAGTAAAACAGAACTATCTGACCTGCTACTCAACCAAATAATATGATTAAATTAACATGCTGAATATAAAGCAAATATTCTTCAACCCAATTAAGAAATCATAGTGATGGGTCGAGACTCGAAAAATCGAGCGAGTCGAGTCGAGCCGGCGAAACTAAACTCAACTCGAAAACCGAGTTGATTAAGATCGTGTCCTCGAGTCTCGTCAAAGTTTAGTTTTTGGCTCGACTATAATGTTGCACAATTTCCAATAGTGAAGGTAGGTACTTATCCGAAACCATGCACTTTAAAATAAAATATAATGTATTATTTAGGCCTACCTAGTGGAAAACCTCTGATCCAACACTGAAAACCTTGAAAACGAAGTCGGAAGATTATTTATTTTTGATCGTGTGTAACCGCAAACAGTGTATCCCATCCTTCAATATGCACTTAATATTTATAACTGCAACAAAATACCTTTATTTAACTATAACGGAATTTAAAAAATGTTCTCAAGATTCAGTCATGAACAAGACCACGTTAATATTTGGGCAGCTTTGGAAGTAAATAATATTTACTACTAAACACTAGATAGCCGCCATTTTAACTCCGGGCCAATGGCCTATGTAAGTCATCATACAGCCAGGGAATGTTGCCACTTTGGCAAATTGATATCAACAATAATTGAAATCTCCAACCAGTTTTCCATGGCCGAACGGAAAATTGAGACTGCTGAAGTTTATGTTTACACTTGAGTTTGCTTCGCCGGCGTCGTATTAATCATAAACGGCAGGCCGGCCTCTTCCCGGCTGCCGCGCTTTCCCCCCCCTCCAACACCGGGTCGGGCTGACGTCACGTGGAGGAGTCCGGTCTAGCTCCTCGCTTGCTAAGCCGTACACAGCGGCAAAATAAACTTGCCATCGTGAAAAATCTAATTAACCAATCTTCACAAAACTTTGAGGTTATATTTCTTAAGTTATGCAGCCGTTATTGCGTTTAGCGAAGAGAAGTAGCCTGGCTTCTTCAGTTACAGACACTGGAAAGTGATTGGGAAAGTTCCCGTAGAGGCACCTAAGATGGGGTTGAGGTCACTTGAATGTTGTGATTTTTCTGAATATAGGCTAGGAGCGAAAGCAGTAAGTGAAATAACGTTTCTTAAAAAAAAAAAAAAACTATAGCGGAACAGTGGTCACGTAATTTTCTACGAAATCATTATTTTCCTTAGCAGCTGTTGCTACTTTTGACCCCTGGTGAATAAGTTGTACCACCCTAAAGATCTGTTTCTGTGACCAGTTGCCCTGTGGTTTGTATCGCTCCATTTTCCGCCAGAGAAAAAAAGATAATGTATTAAATAATTGTTCGAAAGTGTTTTTTAACTGAGTAATGAGTCTGATTTGAGCCCAGTTAAATGAAATGGTGTAAATTTATCTTGGTTAGAGTTAGTCTTGATTCCATGTTTTTAGAGTCATAGTACACGCATGCCAGTACGATAAAACTGAGTACCCTATATTTTATGGAAATATTAAGAAACCATAATACTTTTTAGTATATTGCATTTAAAATATATTTTTAAAAAGTTTTTTTCATCATTTTACTCTATGCATGCCTGAGAGCAAACGATGTTTTAATTTAATCGTGACCTGACTAACAATAAAACATTCTTCATCAACAATTAAAAATGATTTATTAACTTATCCCTTAACTAAAAATCCAACCGACGACATACAAATCCAAAAGTAAGGCTGCGAAATTATTTCTTGAAACCAAATTTTGAAATTAAATTTTCCTCCGCATTAATTTTTGTAGTAATCAAGATAATATGTTGTGATACAAATCTAATCACTAATTGTTGTATTTATATGCTTAAAAAACGAATAGGGGCATTAAGTATTCGACAATAGAGTCTGAATAAAATCGCTATATTTTATCAGAACTACATATCAATGAAAAATGGCGGTATTGGATCCATTAGGTACGGCGTTATTGTATACATTTACATTTAGTTGTTTTTTTTTTAATATTTATCGCATGGAAAAAAATTGGGGGATATTCTTTGCAGTGCGTTTTTTAATGTCATGTCAATGAAACTAAATGCGTAAATTACGAGATGCTTAGAAATAATATTCTTAATATTGAGCCAGTGATTTAAAAGCAATATAAAAGTTTACTCTTTCCAATCACCTGCAAGCAGAAAGATTGCTATTTTTGAAGCGTTGTCAAAATTCCTGTGCGACCAACTTTCACAAATGTCACCTAACAAAAGCCTCTGCCAGTGGGGATTAAATATACCCATAGCAGGTAGTCGTGGCAGGGTACAAGTCCTGGAAATACCACTGAACAAAAAAAAAGTGTCGTTATTGCATAGCAGCGGGGCCCCTTCCCGGCAACCATGCTTTCCCCCTCCAAACTCGCGTCTCGCTGAAGTCACTATGGGGGCGCTAGACTAGCTTTTCGCTTGCAGTTCTTGTGTTGAACGTTCAGCAACGGGTGTGATTTTGACTAACAGTTCAGTGTGCCGTCTATTCTTGCTAAATGTGACAAAGATGAATAAACAATCTGAGTACAGAGTTAGTTGTGCTATGGCACAGTGTACCAATTGGGGATCGAAAACTACTGGTGTTGTGTATCACAGATTTCCTAAATGTGAGGAGATTAAGCGAGTGTGGGTTTTGCGCTGCAAAAGAAGTGACAAATTTAAGCCAGAAAATGCCAGAGTGTGTTCTGTACATTTCCGCGCGGATGATTACGAACGAGACTTGCGAAATGAACTTTTGGGAATACCGCAAAGAAAAATCTTGCGAAAAAATGCGGTCCCTTCTCTGTTTATTGCAAACTGGCATGGTGACAAGGCTTCGAGTTCATTTCCCAGCTGTAGCTCTGGTGACTGCACTGTTGCCAGCCAAACTACAGAACAGGTATGTATCTAAAAGTACAAAATTATAGTTGTTAATATAGTAATTTATAGTTGTAATTAGTTTATTGCCAGTGTTTGACAATAATTCATTCACACCAATGAAAAAAAATTCTTACACTGCTAACTAATAATTAAAAATAAAGGTTACTATAAGCGACATTATTTATTATTTTAACTATATTAGATAGTTTATTATAGGGTCTGCCTAGACAGGGATATAATTTTAAGGTTGACATTCCTTGGTTTAAAACATTAACACGCAAACTTCGAAAGAACACTGGTATCTTTTACCCCCTTGGAATTTTAAGTGGTTATCATACCACGCACGAACACATTTGAAAAAAAAAAAATTGGATGTTTGGATGTTTTCGTTAGTTACTGCATATAACCATAGCAATTTAACATTAATATAAATTACACTATAAGTTAAGCTAAATTAAAAAATAACAAATGGCTGAAATGTCATTTCTAATAATTTTGGTTTTGTTTTCACCCTAACTTTATTTTACATATAGATAGTTGCTATTTTTATGTCTTTGATATGCACACCTATTCGTTTTCTATTATAATTTTTATATATATTTTGGATTAAAAGGTATTTTTCATTGTTATGATTGTTTGGTCCAGGCTCTATTTATTAACGTTTACAAATACAGTAGACTCCTGACTGTCCGGGTGTGAGTTATTCAGTTTACGGGTTAATCGTGCAATATTTCACTTCCAAAAACACACAAAAAATTTTTTTTATTAGTTTATTTATTTATTTATGTGAGAGCCTTTACGCTGTGATTCAAGATGAATAATGCTGCCAAACATAGTGCATACATAACTGGTGAGTGTTAGGCCATGAACTTCGCAACTGCTGTGGCAAATTATAAACGCATCTCAGTGAGCCGCGCGCGCCTGTGTTCCACGCGCCAGAATGAACCGCCCACAGGTTGACGGCAGCGTGACTCGCGCGAGCGTGAACGGACCTGTGTGCGTAGTTTAAGGCAGCAATCGCAAGGCAGCAGTTTTTTTTTCAGTTATCTTAAGGGAGTAATGTGCATTAATGATTGGAAATGAGTGGAATTTAACTTTCAACAAAAATTAAAAATTATCGAACAGCTAGACGTAAAATAGGGCGATGGAAAATACGGCTATGTTTACGTGACATGTACTGCAACGTTTTCTGTAAATTACGTCTTAAAATTTTAGTACCTATTACGTACAACAACCCTAGACAGTGTTTGTTTGGATAGTCAAGATAATTTTTTTTAACCATGCAGTTTTATCGACATTGCTTTAACTGTGTTATTTTTTTATCCGCGGACCCCTTGACAGTCACTACCCCAGATAATCGGGAGTCTTCTGTAGATACATATTATATTTTGGTTTCTAATTTTATAAACTTTTTTTATTCAATGTGAATATTGTAACTTTGCGATAGACTAGGCGGGTACCTTTGAGTGACAGCTTAAGTGTTTGTTAATAATAAGGGGCTGATTTAGAATTGCACACAATCATTTTAGACATTCTATATACATATATTTTTGTCCAATTTTGCTTAAATGTAATAAACAAATTATATTTTACAGGTTACCAGTGACAGAGAAACGCGCCAAGAAGCTAGGCAGGTGAGGAAAAGAGCTCTATCAACATTAGAAACTTTGTCACCTAAAAAAAGAAAATTTGATAAAGCGACTAGCACAGAAGCACATCAAAATGAGGAGATGGTAAAACTCCGTAAGCAAGTTGAGATTTTGAAGAAAGCTAAAGCAGTACTAAGGCAGAGGGAAGCTGCTAAGCTTAAAAGACCTAAGTTCGTAGCAAAACGACTGCCATCTTCTCGCAAAGTAAAAGTTGGGGAACAGAGAAAAGAAATAGTTCAGATTCTGTCCAGGTGTTTCACGCAGGGGCAAATTAGGTGTCTCTTGGGAGGGAACAAGAGAGTGAAATGGTCCTCGGAAGATATAGCGAACGCCTTGACTTTAAGATCTCTTTCCCGAAAAGCATATGACTATTTGAGAAAACGCCACACTCCTCTACCATGTCGTACTACTTTACAAAGGTGGATTAAGCAGTTTAAATGCAGGCCTGGAATTTTGAATGAAGTTTTGTGTATGTTGAAAGCCAGAGCAGTCAACTACAAGGAGCATGAAAAAGTAGCAGTGCTGACATTTGATGAAATGAACATAGACGGGCGTATTTCATACGATTCATCAGACGATCGCATACTAGGACCTCACAGTAATGTACAGGTAGCTATGGTCAGGGGCCTTTTTGCTGCATGGAAACAACCAATATTTTATGACTTTGACGTGACGATGACATCAGAGTTGTTAAAGAAAATTATTAGCGACCTAGAAGCTTGTGGAATCCGTGTTGTCGCGGTTACTTGTGACATGGGAGGGAAAAATTCTAAGGTGTGGAAGGAACTAAATGTAAACACAGAAAAATCTTTTTTCATGAATCCTGTGGACTATGAAAGGAAAGTTTGGGTGTTCTGTGATGTTCCCCATCTTCTTAAATTGTTGAGAAACCACTTTTTAGATGAAGGTTTAATATTAGCTGATGGTACATCATTTCAGAAACAAATAATTGAAAACATTTTACAAACTCAAAAGGGGGACTTATCAATAACACACCACATTAACGAGGCTCATCTAAGTGTAAGTGGAAGATCTCGTCAGAATGTAAGAATGGCTGCTCAATTATTTTCCAGGCGCACTGCTCTAGCAGTTCGATATATTCTGAACAAGAACTCTGAAAGCACCTTCGTTGAGTTAGTCAATGACACGTTCGATGTGATGAACTCTAGAGTTCCTAAAGACGAACAGACTCCCCTAAGAAGCGGATATGGTTTGAATTTAAGAAGCCAAGAAAACACACTGAAACGTTTTTTGGAAGTGATTTCGCAAGTGAGAGTAACAAAACGAAAAAACCTACTTCCATTTCAGAAAGGTTTCATAATCTCCATAAATTCTCTTTATGGACTTTTTGAAGACATGAAAAAAGCAAATATGTCTTACATTTTAACTTCAAGATTAAATCAAGACTGTTTGGAGAACTTCTTCTCTCTTGTCCGTGGACTAGGAGCTTTTTATAACAATCCATCCCCTTTCGAAGTTCGTAATAGAATTAGACTTCTATTACTTGGAGGAAAAAACGAAATTCCTCTCTCCAGCGATGTGTCAGTAGAACATGATTCACCTACAAGATATCAAGGAAGTTCCTTAATAGCTAGTAATGAGAACGATTTTTTGAACTT
Source organism: Bacillus rossius redtenbacheri (assembly GCF_032445375.1). NCBI lineage: Eukaryota > Metazoa > Arthropoda > Insecta > Phasmatodea > Bacillidae > Bacillus > Bacillus rossius. Next base: position 300,706,476 of record NC_086330.1, on the reverse strand, counting down.
TGTTACCAATGAATTGTGTATAAATGTCGTCGAGGGACCCATGGAAAATAGCCATGTTAATGAATTGGAAGAAACGTTACAGTTATTGCGGTTGGAAGAAACAAGCAACGACTTTGAAAATGAAGACATAAATGAGGATGCAATAAAATATCTGGCGGGCTATTTGGCATTTAAATGCCGCTCTGTAGACGAGACCTTAGGTGCTAAAAATGAAATATTTCCTTCGTCGGGGCAAGTGCCACACGACTGGATAACAGTAATTTCAAAAGGCGGCCTTACTCGTCCAACTGATGAATGGTGTCAAAAAATAAAGCAACTGGAGGTATTGTTCGGCAGTTTTCACGGACTTAATATTTCCAAATGTGAACGAGTTATACACACTCTGAAATGTCTAATCAAATCAAAATTTCCAGAACTTGACGAGACTATTATTTCGCTGTACGCAAGGACACGGACTTTCATTAGAATACGCCATCTCAACAAAAAACTCCAAATGCAAGCCACGTAGAAGCATTCAGCAAAAAAGCGCCGAATGTGGGCAGCTTCAGCTTCTTCTAAATCATCATAAAATAATCAAAATGTAAGTTATAAAATAACCACTAACTACTCATCAATTATATATTTGCATAACAAGATGACTAACTTATATATTTTCTAATTATGGTGGCTGTCAGGATTAAACGTATGGCCGCAGGTCAGCTTGCATAGTCATGACATGAGACCAAGGAAAGTATTTCTACCTTTGGTTAACCTGCTAAGTAATTGCTTATATATTGCTTACTTAACTGAAGTGCATCTTGAGAACATTATTTTCATCGGCAGCAAGCCTTTAAAAAACTTTAAGCTGGTACTGTATATTATAGTGGAAAAATAGTTAATAATATGAAAATGCACTTTATTTTTTTTTAACAATTTAAATACTACGTGCTAAATTTTTTACACTTAAGTATTATTTCCAAAGAACTTCTGACCCTGTTTTCACTGTCGTAAAAAATAACTAGTATGTAAATAACGAACAGAAATAAATGAAACTTGTAGAGAAGCATTAAAAACCCTTCAATGTTTTTTTTGTTTCAGTTAGATACCTTAAAACCACATTGTTTAGTTTTTTTTTACATAATTGCCTCTGAAGCTCTGCAATACAGTTTGATAGGCAGGCAGCCACCATAATAATTTTATTTATTTATTTTTTTCTATAATTATGCATTTTGTGTGGCATGATTTTTTTTCCTGGCATGATGTTTGGATTATTCATTAAAAATCTTATTTTTGTTATGATAAACAATAGTTATATTAAATAATGTAACACAGTATGTTAGAAAAGTTAGTGTGATATATAAAATATAATACCTATATATACATGTCCACACAGATACGTGTGTGTTTATATACACATACATGTGCATATACATACATATACACAGACCTATATATAAACAAGTAGATGATTTAATATATATTTCTTAGGAAAATATGTTAAAACCAAGAGATAGCTTCGAGATAGCTTTTCTGAAGCATTTACCATTGTGCAAGTGAAAGCGCGCACGGAACCCGAAAACATACAAGACGATTCTGAGCGAACGGCTATATCCACTGACGATAAGAAAACGTATTTTTGATACTTGATCCTTAATGCACATATTAGATGCTTACATTGATTTTCTAGTGCCATCTGGAAAGTAATATCCTTAGATAACGAATATTGTACCAAATCATCTGCTAAACCTTCAAATCACTGTGTGGCGTATTATTTTTTTTCTGCCATATCATAGCAAATTATACATTGAAAACTTAACCATTAGAGGCTATGAACATCAAGGAATATATCCCAAAAAAAGATTTTACTTTGGTCTTTTAGTTTCTTCACAATGACGAGTTTATTTTATCGCGGCGTACTGCTGCGCTGGCCGGCAACTTCCAGCCCGCTCTCTCTCCTCCACGTGACGTCAGATGCCTTCAGCCAATGAATGCGCAGTCAGCGGGAATGGCTTACCTTATATACTCTAACTACCTTGCATAAACGGTTTAGTATTAGTGGAATAGATATGTTTGTACGGCCTGGGACGTCAAAAAGTGACGAATAGAAATCAAAAGCAGAGATTTGGGAATTTTTTGAAAAATTTGATCATCAGACAGCTTAATGCAAGTGCTGCAAAAAATACAAGACTCAGTCATCATCAAATTCACGTCTGATTCGTCACTTGGATGTGCATTTTCACTTAAAGCGTCAGTATGAAGATTAAAAGAAAATACAAAAATCAAAATGTGTAGGGAAACCTTCAATAATTCAAAGTTTTCATATTTAATTACATATATTATATTGAGAAATATTTAACTTATATTTATTTCGCTCATCATTCTGCCACTTGAACCTCGCTAAGTTTGACTCATCTCAACAAATTTCCATGAGTTCGGCTCGAGTTCGACTCGAAGACAAATTTCTATGAGTTCGACTCGAGCTCGACTCGAAGATAAATTTCTTTGTTTAACTCGAACTCGACTCGATGCTGAAATAGGGTGACTCGACCCATCACTAAGAAATCAGAATGAATTTATTTAAAGTTTATACCTGTTAATGCTTTCACTTCATGCACACATTTGGCACTGTGTATATTATATGCACAATGTCCAGCAATGTACTTGGTGGATAAGTAGTCGAGCCAGAGGCATGCAAACAATATCTAGTTTTACAATATATATCTCATAATGACAAATCTGTATCACCAACCATGCAATTTCAGTTATTTTCAGCTCCTTTAAACAGTGATCAGAATTTCACACAAGATTTTACTGATAAACAATAAGCATTCACAAATAAGTAACTAGCTGACTTCCTGTTTGATCTTTGGCTGCTTTGTATTTGTTTAGCAAATTTTGCATCCGGGTTTTGCACTGAAGCCAAGTTCTTGGAACAGTGGGCTTAAACTGTTCATTGAAGTCTTTTGTTGCAGACTCCCACACTGGCTTATTTCTAGACACAGCTTGTAGTTCCTGCTGTACTCTAGCTGCAGACCACAGATTCACCAAACATTTGGTTTCATCATAACCTCATGTTTCACACCTGGAAAATAAAAATTAAAAAATACAATAGCATTAAAATGAACAACCAAGTATGCCTACATAAATTTTTATTTTTTGTTATTGTCAACACACAACACCAAGAAATCTTAAAATATTAATTTTACAACTACAGACTAGTCCCATGTGTAGAATGACTACTTGCACAGCTACGTAAAATTTTATTTCACATTATTATAGAATACAGTATGCTAATACTTATATTAGTATCTCCAATATTTTACCCTGGTAATGGTCCCTGTAAGATGTTAAGTAGGTACACAACTCATATTATTCAAATTAAATTTTCAAAATAACGTGATACATAAAAAATGAAATAAGTCAGGTGTAAAGAAACAAAAAAAAATGAAACTGTGACTGTATCGTATAAAGTACCTAATGAACATTAAAAGTAATAATTCATTAACAGAGTTACACTTGCTCAACAAAGTTTCTCAAAATTCCAAAGATATTTTTTTTTCCACTTTGGCAGACGGAAAACAAGTGACATTTGGAACTTTTTTATTCCGGTCAGTACCGAGCATGCACTGTGCAAAATTTGTAAGCATAAGTTGTGTTACAAAAGTACAACAAATAATTTACGAAAACACTATCGTCTGAAACATCCCACTGTAATTTTACCAGTGAGCAGACCTACTTCAACTGCCAGCACTGCAAATGCAACAATTATTAATCCAGTGAATGTAAGTAATAATTATTTTTGAAATTAAAATTACAAGTGTTAGATTCCAGTGTTATAAACCGAACGAACCATTCAGACATTTCTTGTGTGTGCGGAAAATATTTATTTCTAATTAAAGTTTCATATTACTAGGTATTATATAGATTTTGAAGAAATACACCTATTGCGTAGCCGTACCAATGGTGCGACTTGCGGAAAATTTTTATGTTTAATAAACAGGGGGTAAATGAAAAACAATTCAAAATATTCTTACTACTCAATTCAATTTATTTAATTTAAAACTATCTTAATATTATTTTAAACCTTGGTCAAAAGCATATTTTTATAGGACCACAAAATAGAGAAAGGGATTAAAAATAGTGTTCGCAGTTCAAAAAATTCATAACTACCTTAGAAGGAACAATATTTTTGTTCTAAACAATATTTAAACATGGATGCATTGATAATAAAAAATAGAAACATTTTTGCTGCATAGAATATGAGAAAGTGTTAAATCGATCATTTTAATATTGGTGAACATAAAGAATGTTTTGTATATTAAATTCCAAAAAAAATTTTTAAGAAATTTATAGAAGTTACCAAAACATTTTCAGAAGAAATAGTTACTTCGGAATCTACCTATGCCTGTAGGCTGTACGAAAAGGAATTGTTTTGTGGAAATTATAGTTTCTGCATAAATAATAATTTTTTATTTCACAGAATTACAAATTTCCTGTCATTTTTTATTAATACTCTCATATTTGAAATATGTTTCAGAATTTCACTTGTGATGATGAAGCCTTTGAAGATGAACCTGAGCAGGCCAGTGAATCTGACTTGACTGTGATTGTGCTACCTGATAAAGCTTCTTGCAGTTCGGCAGGCAATGCAGATGCAACAGCCGAAAAATTGGCATTGCTTGTTCCGACAACATGTAATGGTGGGAAATCAAACAGCTGCCCTCTCACTTAATTCAAGCCTTCTCATCAAGAAAAAATATCTTCATTTTTACCGACAAAACTGACAACAAGGGCGGAAAAAAACATAGATGACAAACTTATGAAGCTTTTCACGAAAGACTTCCAGCCATTTAGAGTTGTCGAGGACGAAGGATTTAAATAATTTGTGCATTAAATCCTTCCTACCAACTTCCTTTCAGGCATGTAATTTCAAAAACCTTACTACCAGCGATGTACGAAGAATGTCTTGTCATATGTAATATGAAGAATTTAATTAAATTGGGGAACAGTTTTTGCATAACTACAGACTGTTGGACTTTGGTAAACACTAACAGTTATATTGCACTCACTGTACATTTTCTCAACGAACAGTTTGAATTGATCTCGATATTGTTAGAGTGTTCAGAAATGAACTTCTCACACACAAGTACAAAATTGGCATCTGAGATTAAGAGGATTGTTACAAATTGGGGAGTTGAGGATAAAATTCTCATAGCAGTATCGGATAATGCGAGTAACATAAAAAATGCTATTTCTAAGTAATTGAATTGGAAACATGTGCTTTGCACATACAATTAATCTGATAGTGAATGATACTCTACAAGAAAAATATACTTTGGAATTTCTAAACAAAATTAAAAATATTGTTGCCCATTTCAAGAGAAGCTGTGCGTCAAATGAACTGTTGATGACATGCCAAAAAAATCTTGGAGGAAAACCACTGAAATTAATTCAAGATGTGATTTCAAGGTGGAACTCTACTTACTTCATGCTAGAACGATTTACGAAACTAGAGACTGCCATAAGAAGTACTATTGCTCTTTTGGACAAAGATCTTCCTATACTAACAGCTGATGAGTGGAAGGTAGGCAGTCAACTGTGTCAGGTTTTGAAACCTTTCGAAACTGTCACAGCTACTATAAGTGGAAAGAAGTATTGTTCAGAATCACTTGTGATTCCACTGACAAATGGATTGCAAAATGTGTGTACCAGTTTGTGAAAAAAAAAGTTATTGAAAACCTGCAAAGAGGACTTGAGAAAAGGCTTAGTAATTTTGAAAACAGTGCTACATTATCTGTATGCACATTTTTAGATCCACGGTTCAAATCAATTGTATTCTCAATCCAGAAAGTGCTGAAAATGCAAAAAAAAAAATGGTCATTGTTGTCTTATCGAGAAACTTAACAACTGCCATGAAATCGAAGTCAAAAGAAATGAATCCTGATAAAACTGACACTGAAATCATGCCACCATCCCCATCTGACCAGGATGACAAACTTTCAGTGTGGCACATATTCGTCAAAACTGTGGCTCTAAACAAGCCTAGGGGAACACCTACATCTCTAGCTTTGGTTGAAGTTCAGCATTTCATCAATGAAGACATTCTTTCAAGACAGAGCAGCCCACTGGAATGGTGGAAAGACAATGCTCACATTTTCCCCCAATTATCTACATTGGCCAGAGAAAGGTTGTGTGCATTGAGCACATCTGTCCCATGCAAAAGGCTTTTCTCAAAAGCTGGACTAATTTTGTCAGACCATAGGGGTAGATTGAGTAAAAACAAACTGAAAATGCTACTTTCTTGAACTCGAATGCAGGCTGGTCAATAAAATAAATTTCCTAATTTTTGGATGAAAAGTTAATTTAATTATTAAATTGTAGATTTCATTTCACTCCTTCTTTGTATCCATATAAAATAGTGATAATTCAATAAAAATGATTCAATTTTATTTATAAAAGTATGCAGAGGTAGATTTTGTTATATGAAAGATAGAAAAATTTTAAAAAAATTTCTTCCTCAAAGAATATAATATTTTTAATGACTAAATGGTTTGGTTGCAAAAACCTATTACGGCTCAGTCTCAGGCCGAATATGATATTTCATTTTCTTCTGAATCAATCATTTCATCAATGTTTTGTTATGACATTGTCACGTTAAACTATCGTCCGTAAACCGACTTCACAGACAACTAATTTTTTTATAAAGATCTGTGATCAGAAGTGTGTTTGTAAATTTAATATCATTGAATCATTGTGTGTCGAGCATATTTTGTTTTATATAATTCATTGTTTATTATTCAAATATTCAGTATAGTGTCATTACTCACTAAAATTAAGAATTATATTAGTACCTTTGAATTTGTCAATTTTAAAACCATAGTTTTAAGCTGAATTGTAAAATGTAAATATGTTGTATATCTGTTTAGTTTATAGAGATTGCAGAATGGTAAATGTGTATATATATATATATATATATATATATATATATATATATATATATATATATATATATATATATATATATATATATATATATATATATATATATAATTTGGCTGCAATTTATACCATGTAAAATTGCTATTACCATGCTTTAATTTTAAATTAAATAATCATTCAAATACCTTATCAAAGAACACACAGTTTTAAGTCCAATACAGAAAATTATATAAATAATGCTCTGAACATTCACATACTCGAGAACATTGCTCTTGTGTTAATGAGTACAGCTTCGCAGTTCTTGTTTCCCATTCTTTCAGTTTATAAATTTAGCAAATCTTCAACACTCATGTTTTCTAACAGATCTGTCTGCTAATATTTGAAGTAAATATTTTTGTACTCGCAATCACATAAACAGTTATAATTTCGAGATCGACAGAAACAGTTCACGATTCGCGATCGACCGAAACAGTTATAATTTCGAGATCGACAGAAACAGTTCTCGATTCGCGATCGACCGAAACAGTTCTCTATTCGCGATCGAGAGAAACAGTTATTTATTCCCAATAGCCCGAAAGAGTTCTTTATTCGCGATCCACCGAAACAGTTCTTATTTTCCGATAGCCCGAAAGAGTTCTTTATTCGCGATCCACCAAAACAGTTCTTATTTTCCGATAGCCCGAAAGAGTTCTTTATTCGCGATCCACCGAAACAGTTATTTATTCCCGAAAGCCCGAAAGAGTTCTTTATTCACGATCCATCGAAACAGTTCTTTATTCCCGAAAGGGTTCTTTATTTGCGATCCGATGAAACAGTTATTTATTTCGAAAGCCCGAAAGAGTTCTTTATTTGCGATCCAACGAAACAGTTCTTTATTACCTGAAAGAGTTCTTTATTCGCGATCCACCGAAACAGTTCTTTATTTGCGATTGACGGAGTTATCTGCTCGTGGTTGACATTTTAACCAAATCTTGATTATCTAACACTATTAGGAAGTGGCAGGTAGGTTAAAATAAAGAATATACACAACAAATTTTAGCGAAATATGAGCTAAATTATGTCAAAGGTTTCAATCATTGTCACTCTGACGATGCTTCATAATCATGCAAATAATCAATGTGCTTGAATAAATTTGTATATAATTTCATATACAATCGTAACTAAAATTATCATTTAAAAAAATAAAATTACCATAATTTGATGGATTAGTGAGGGATGGAAGACAGATTATTACGTTTAATAACTGGAAACGATAACCATTTAAATAACCGGTTATTGAGATGGAACCGTAACTGCCATTACCGGTACTGGAAAGTAACGATTTCACTCATCTCTAGTGTTTACTATAATAAATAATAAATAAAAAATAAATTTACTGTGTGAACCATCGTACAGGTTGTCCCAGGCCCTCTGAAAGCCCCCTTCATTGCGTATTTCACAAATGAAGGTGACCCAGAAATCACCAAGAGACATGCAGACCAAAATGTAATATAGGGGCATTCTTACAGGTGTCCTTTATAAATAAAAATTAAATTTGGAAGGAATTCAACCGTATCCGTTGCACCAGGGCCTCTTACAGCCTCCAAAGTGTGGTTTTTAATGTATTTAACACAAAACTTTAAAACTTTATTTTTTTCGATACTTTGGCCTACATGTAACACTATGGCTGGTATATAGGGCCTTTCCTCAATGATCCTTCTAACAAAAAAATAATAATTTTCAGAGGTAACCCCCGTACGAGATGCTACAGGGCCTCTTAGGGCCTCCAAAGTGTGGTTTTTAAGGTATTTAACACAAAACTTTATTTTTTTTTTCGACACTTTGGCCTACATGTAACGCTACGGGTGGTACATAGGGTCTATAAATTGGCAAAAAAAAAAAAAAAAAAACAGATACGAAGGGTATTAAAACAGGGGGGTGGGGGTCATTATTAATGATGGTAATATTTGTAAAGTGTGTTGTGTGGTAGGTACTAGGTCTGGTTATCATTATAGGATATAGTGTGCAAGTGTTTGAGTAGTTATTTAGTCTATTTGGTATAGTCAAAAAAATAATTTAATTCATTTGTAGCCCAATGTTGCCATATGGCAACATCGTTAAAGTTAATGAAAATTATGTGAAAATGTTAAGGTTTTATTAAAAGTTAAATTTTAAATAATATATTTACAACTATGTTTCAGCCTCCAATATTTTTTTCTTCAAAGTTCAATAAATTGGGTATGAAAGGGTTAAGTTTCAGTGAAGTGTTGTTTTTATGTGTGTTTTGAAGAATGCAAGATGTATAAATCCTGAAGCGAGTTTATGAAATTTTTAGCTGCATTAGTAAAGAATCAGGTAATATACGTATCATTATATTCATTTTTTTCCATTGTTTTTACACTCAGTTAAAATAGTTCAGATTCTGGCAGTGAGTTGGACGACAGTGATGTGGATGAAACATAGAAACCCGAAGGGAGCGGTTCTGAGAATGACATAAATGATCTGCGAGACTTGGACAAAGACATAACCTCAACTATCGAATTAACAACAGCTGCACCAGAGGTTTTAATGGACACTGTGGAAAGTAAGTGAAATTACAGTTGTTTAGCTGCAACGGTATGTAATGTCTTGTAAACAGATACTCTATAATACACCAAAAGGTACTGAGAGATATTTTTAAAAAATGTAAGTTTTAAAAATATCCTATAGCCAATGTTTGTGAGCATGTCAGTAGTGGCCGGGATTTCAAAGGCGACAGACGTGTTTCGTGCGCGCTCCGCTATCTTAATGTGCTTGTTGTTGACGTCTGTCATTACCCCGGTGATTTACCATCATTAATTCTTCGCTTTGTGATCAATCTGATTTTCTGGGGTTTCCCTTACCCTTTTGCGATGTTTCAATTGGTGAAATAGATCAAGTGGATTCCGTAAAAATGTTTAGGTCTCCTACGAAAAAAACACCATCTACAACTAATGAACATCAGGCACAGCAGACGTTTAAAATAGCGAAGTTGCAAATTTCTAACATGGATGAACTTGTTAATACGGTGAAGTCTCTTTGCGATAAGGTGGACGAATTAAGGAGTGAAAACGCAGTACTCAAAACCCTGCTCATTGACTCACGCACTGAAACGGCTGAAATAAAACAAGAGCTCCTATTTATCAAGAAAATTAAAAATGACAATGTTAAATCCTACAGTCAAGTTGTTAAGAAACCCTCCAGCGGCAAGAAGAGTGAACATGTTGCAACGTCTATTGTCTCGAGTAACGGTAGTCCGTCTCCTGACCTACATTCGACGCAGCGGGAAGAACGCGGTGTCGCAAGTGAAAACAACACCATCCAACACGCTGATGAAGAAAGATTTACTGTGGTGCAACGTGCACGAAAACCCGCAATCAACGTTTCCTCTGCACCTAACCGCGAACAGGATCGCAAAAGAACGACTATGCAAATCGGCATAAGAAACATTAGTACCCTCAAAACCGTTGGTAAACCTGTTTTAAAAAAAACAAAAGCCTTGTTTGTTACCCGTTTTGATCCGACCGTTCAGGAGCATGAAATAGTGGACTATATCTCCAGTGAACTCAATCTATCACATGTTAAAGTAGCTAAACTAAAAACAAAATTTAACACATATGCCTCCTTTCACATTTCGGTTCTGGAAGACGATTTCACTCGAATTAACAACATAGTGTTTTGGCCGAGTGGTTGCCTAATTAGCCCATTCTACGGGAAATTACATCCTGAACAAATTGCTGGCAATGAGTCTACGTCTGAAAATTCCGGTGTTACAGGTAGGGCCAGTCCCAAACCTGTGACTGCTTCGAACTCTTTCCAGGTGCCTGGAGGAGCATCATAAGTGTCGTCCATGTCTTGCATTTCCATTGACCGTGAAGTTCTTTATCAAAACGTTAGTGGTCTTAGAACTAAATCTATTGAATTTTTTGATAATTGTATCAGTTGTCAAAAAGATATTATCTGTCTTACAGAAACTTGGTTCAACAAATTTAGTATTAACTCTCACTATTTTACTGACCAATATCACATTTATAGAAGTAATAGAAACGAATTACTGACATTGAAAGAACGTGGTGGTGGTGGTGGTGGTGGTGGTGTACTTATAGCAGTGAACAAATCCAACTTTTCATCTGTTCAATCTTTACATAATTTCAGTTATCCTGGAATTGAAGCTCTTTGGCTAAAAATTTATTTAACCCCAGCAAAATTTTTTATTCTAGGCAATATTTACATCCACCTCAAACATCCCCTATCACTTACCTTTCTTATCTTGTGTTCTTAGAAGATAAACTCACCGTCTATCAAGACAATATTTTGATTTTGGGTGACTTTAATGTACCTGGAGTTGACTGGACCAACAAACAAGCTACCCAGATTTTACACACGCATATTAAAAACAAGGCACAAGACCTGATTAACTTTATTTCTAGTCTTGGTTTAACACAATACAATAAAACTCAATCATCCAAAAATCTTTTAGACCTTTGTTTCAGCAATGTTTCTCAGTGTTTAATAAAAAGGCCGATGAAGCTCTTGTTAAGGAAGACCTATATCACCCAGCCTTAAATATAAAATTAACATTAGATAGTCTCTCTCATGTAACCAATTCTTCTGTCAATTTTAAATCGTTCAAAAATGGTGATTATGCTGGTTTTTATAATGGTATTAGATGTCATGATTGGTCTAATTTCTTTACATCATCTGATGTTAATAATCTTGTTGATGAACTTAATTCTTGTATATGCACAAATATGAACGCCTTCATTTCTACTTTTACAAGAAAGGTTTCCTCCTACCCAACCTGGTTTTCAAAAGATCTAATTCAAGCTCTGAAGTCCAAGAAGCATTTTCATTTTCACAAACTTTATAAAAGAAACTGTAATTCATTGTATTTCTCTAAATTTTCATTTTTTCGTAAACAGGCCAAGCACTTAATCAAACGTGATAAAATCAATTAGTTAAGAGCAATTAATAATAATATCAAGAATAACCCGAAGAATTTCTGGCGCCTTGCAAAAATAATGAAACATGGATATTATGATCATCTATCTCTTGAAGTTAACGATAGTGTTTCCAATGATCCTAAAATACTTTCTAATACGCTTGTGGATTATTTTTCTAGTGTTTATGTGCCACCTACTCACACAAACAATGTTTCCTGTTCATCTGTATCACTTGACACAATTTCTGCTCTTATAACATCTGAAAGTTTAGTACTTGGGGAATAAAGACTTTAAAAACATCTATGTCAATGGGTCCCGACGGGATACCAAATTTCGTATTGAAAGGCTGTTATCATCTTTTAGTTCCTCTTTTAACTCACTTATTTAACATGAGTTTAAAAACTCAAGTATTTCCTGATGTATGGAAAATTGCCAAAGTTATCCCGATTCACAAAAGTGGTTCTAAATTAAAGGTATCAAACTATCGACCTATATCTCTATTAAATGGCTTTTCTAAAATCTTTGAAAAAATTATATTCAAAATTATCAACTTTCCCTTAAAAAATAGACTCTCTGTAAATCAACATGGCTTTAGAATTGGAATGTCTACTGCTACAAATTTAATTACCTTCCTCAATCCTATCTACTATGAAGTCACTAACAGGGGCCAGGTTGATGCCTGTTACTTTGATCTAGCCAAAGCTTTCGATTCTGTTAGTCATCCACTTCTACTTGTTAAACTATCCAATTTTGGTTTATCTGACAACTTTGTTAATTGGTTTTCGAGTTACCTCAGTAACAGAAGTTTCTTTGTCTCTATTAACAACTGTAATTCAACTCTTCACAATGCCTGTTCTGGTGTTCCTCAGGGCGGTACTTTATCTCCTTTACTTTTTAATCTATATATCGATGATATCACACATGTCTTGTCCCACTCTACTGGTGTTCTGTTTGCATATGATCTTAAAATCTGTAGAAAAATCATGTCAGTCAATGATTGCATTTTATTGCAATCCGGCATAAAGGCAGTTAATCTTTGGTGCAAATCAAATCTTGTCCGTCTTAATCATGATAAAACAAAAATAATTTCCTATAAACAATGAGTACAAATTAGAGAATTTAATTCCTAAAACGACTGCTTTAAAATATCTTGGAATTATTCTTGATTCTAAATTATTTTTTCATCAACATGTAGATTTTTTAATTTCTAGTTCTCGAAGAACACTTGCCCTAATTAAATATATTACTTACCATGCCACTAATTCAGATTCCATTATTTCTCTTTTCTTAGCACTTATTAGGTCAAAACTAGAATATTGTTCAGTAATATGGAACAACATTAATTCATCTGATATTGATAAAATTGAAAATATTCAAAACAAATGTATTAAACTTATTACTCAAAAATCATTTCCCCCTCCTAAATTAACATCACTTTTTGATCGGCGTGCCCTCCTTGACCATCTTTTTATTTCCAATTGTTATTCTTTTAAAATCAATTGTAAATACATCTTAGATAATACTGGTTTAAGAGTCCCCCAGTATCATAGTCGACTTACGTCTACTTTCTGTACAATCAAGAGAAAAAATGATATTATTTTTAGATTAATAAGCAATTATAATAGTTTAGACCCAATAGTAACAAGCTTAGCCAATTAGTAAATTATTTTAGTAGCATTTGCATCCAATTCAATTAAATTTGTTTTCTTCATCCACTAATTTTCTGTATTTTTGAATTTATTAATATTTTGTTTATTATTATTATTTTGTTTGTTTTGTTTTGTGTCCTTTGTCTGCGGTGTCTCTTGTGTATTATGTTTGTTTTTTTTTTGTATCGTGCACACCCCTGTAATCTCTCCTCAGAGTGTTGGTGTGCATGTCACAATTTATAAATAAATAAATAAATGAATTAACTTGCAATAAGAAAGGGTTTATGTGGCACAGTCTAATGTCATGTAGATGAGAATTGAAAAGCTAACTGTTAGTAAATTAATGCCTCTCTGAAAATAGTATTACTTTTGTCTAAGTACAGTGTTGCTGCAGATAAAATAATGATTAATTTTACTCCAAGTAAAATATCCATGAATTAAGACAGAATGTCATATTGTTTACATTACATAAAGACGTGAACAATTTGTTCATTTTTTCTTGAAAAGGGAGATTATTAAAAGCAGTACTTTATTAATTATTTTACTGTTTATCCTATAACAGATTTGTAGATATGTACTTATTGGAACGTAATTACGTTGGAATTCCAGATTGACGAAAGTTCAATTCACCTTAAAGTAAAACATGTTTATCCAGTTCGTTTTTGATGCCGGTTGTTACATCATGTGGATAGTGTCTAAATAAATTTGTACCAGTTTGCAATTCAAAACTAAGTTTAGCTTAAAAGTAGTTTCCAATCACATACAAATCATGCCTCTTACATTGACTAAAAATCATTTCATTTCCATTTGATGACTGTCACATGCTGCTCAACATTGTATTAACATTTTAGCAACACTTATTTATTGCTATGTCTGTTAACTGTATTTTGTTCACCCGTGCACATAAAAACCTTTTTACAAAATACTGTTCCATTATGTTTTCAGGTAACATCCAAGAGACAACCGATGCATTCAAAAATGTCTCACCCAAGAAGACCAGAAAAAGAAAAAGGCCAAATTCTCAAGACTGGAAAGAAAAAAAAAGCTAAATGTGACAGGAATCTAGGCTTAGAATTTACCAATTGCAAAGGTAAAGTTGTGTCGGCACGTTCTATAAAACCAGCCTGTGAAGGGAATTGTAAATATAAGTGTAAAAATATTAGCCCGGAAAAAGGGAAATATATTTTTGACAAATACTGGGGCTTGGGGGATAAAAATTCCCAAAGAGCGTACATTGCAAAACAGGTGCGTGTAGTAAATCCTAAATATAGGAGAGTAAGTTCTTCAGATAACACATCCAGGGGGCTAAATAATGGATACTACTTTGAAGTAGATGGAAAGAGAGTCAGAGTTTGCAAAAGGTATTTTATGAATACTCTAGATGTGGGGGATAAAATGATAATAAATGTCATAAATAAAATTGACAATGGTTTTGTAGAACAACATAGGCGGGGAAAGCATTTGAACCACAAAACATTAGATTCAACCATCAGGGAAGGAATCGTCGAGCATATCAGTTCCATTCCTAGGATTGAATCTCATTATTTCAGACAGCAAACCTCTCGTGAATACATAAGTGGCAGTAAAACAATTGCAGATCTCCACAGAGATTATGTAACAGATTGCAGAGTTAAAAAAGTACAATTTGGAAACTATACAGCCTACAGAAATATTTTCATAACACAGTTTAACTTAGGATTTTTTGTTCCTAAAAAAGACCAGTGTTCGTTGTGTGAAACTTGGAAGAATTCCAACGATAATGTACATTTGCAGGAAAATTACGACAAACACGAGAAAGAATGTGAGCTCAGCAGACGTGCAAAACAAATTGACTCAAATCAATCTAAAGAAAAAGAGTGCATTGCAGCTTGCTTTGACATGCAATCTGTACTGCCTACACCAAGTGAAGACGTTTCACAGTTCTACTACAAACGTAGGCTCTCGACATACAACTTCACTATATTCAACATGGGTACTAGCACTGGACATTGCTTCATTTGGCACGAGGGCCAAGCTAAACGTGGACCTAATGAAATTGGTTCCTGCCTACATACCTTTCTGCAGAAAAATAGTGTAGGAAAGCCCATCATATTTTATTCCGATAACTGTTCCGGACAAAATAAAAACAAGTTTATCGTCTCATTATACATGTTTTCTGTAATTGAATACAACATTCCCTCAATATCTCACAAATTTTTGATTATAGGTCACACACAAAATGAAGGTGATCACATGTATGCCCTCATTGAAAAACAGAATAAACGTGTGTTGAATGGAGGGCCAATTTATGTTCCTGCTCAGTGGGTAACAGTGATACAGTTTGCGAAGAAAACTGGATCACCATTTGAGATAAATGAAATGGACATAGGGGATGTGTATAATCTTAAACAATTGTGCACGTCTTTTGGAAAGAACTTCAACATAAATGAAAATGGTGAAAAAGTGTCATGGAATGAAATAAAATAAATTAAAATAGAGAAAGAAAACCCCTATGAAATCAAATACAAATTAAGTTATGAGGCTAGTGAATTCAGCATCATTAACGTTCATCACCGACAAAGAGGAAGACACTCAGGTACTCATGAACTTACTCCTGCATAAACCCAGGCCACAGGAATCAGTGCTGCAAAGAAAATAGATCTCATTCTGTGTGAAGCAAAGCATATAAAGCCACAATACCACGATTTCTTTAAACATCTTCAAGTTTCTGACAAACTACAGTAAGAAAGTGATGATTAAGCAGTGTGACAAAACAGTGTTTCAAAATAGTCTATGTTTGAAAAAAAATATGAATGCATTTAAAATAATGTTTTGTACATTAAATTAATATTGATGGATATTGTATTGCAATAATGATAGTCAATATTTATTAATAATGTTAATGTGCAATTATAACATTTTATGTCCATTGAGTCAAAAAAAGTGATTTATAGTTTAATTTATTCGGCCATAATGAAATGAATTGAAGTTCATTTTAATTTCAATTTGGCCACAAGTGCTAAATTATTAATTGAAATATTTCATATTACACATTATTCAAAATATATATAACTGTATGTAAAGAACACCCAATTCTGTGTCCATCCACAAGAAATGTGATTAGAATACTAAAAAGTAGAATTTCCAAATTTTTATCAATGTTAAAATGCAAATATCTCAAAAATAACAATTTTGCACTTGCGGCCCTCTTCTTCCCAAGAAGCGATTTCAAGTCGCTTCCACAAATCTGTAACAAAATAGCATCGCCACCACCTTGTCATTATAAATCTTCAAAGTGAAAAAAAGTTAAACTACGAGTAACTACACGAAGTTAGTAAAATACCAGAAATGCGTGGTGAAATGTAAATGCTTAACTGAAGGTTTTAAACTTAGATAACTTTCAGCTGCCGTTAGTTAAACAACCGTTAATGAAAGTTTGGCGAAATTGGACCTTAGTGTGTGTAATGTGCCCCAACTTCTCCCTCTAAAAAAATTATTTATTTACCATCTAAATACAAGGGTAATTAAAATTAAACAAAATTGAAGCATATCCAATGATATCTGTAACAAGATTGCTTACACTTATAAATCAAAAGTAAAACAAAATATTAACTAACTGTAAAATTATGTTGGGCACAACAGATACCAAGAGTTCAATTAATTTGAAATAAAAATAAAATTTACTAGCTCAAAATTAGTCGGTTCACATGAAATTCTCAAAAATCAAGACTTCTGAGTGAAGTTGTGTATATTATTAATCGTGCCATAAATTTATGAACTTAGAGGCTTTAAAAATATTTTTAAGACAACTGATTAAATATAGTTTATGTCCCGAAGCAGCGGATTGTCACCAACATGATTTGTGCTATGACTCGCGGTAACTTATTATAGCGACAGTTCAGAATTTTACACAGCCTATAATCATACCACAATTTCCGCTGATGGCTGGTTTTCAGCTAAGGCCCCAGTAAAACAAATATTAACAGAGCTTCGCCAAAGCTCGGGGCGTAATTGCTCACCAATTTGGTGACTTAGCGTTGCGAGAAACTATTTAAAATACCGCGTCGGCATGGCCCAACACGACAGCACACACAAGCCACAATATGGCACACACAGAAGCTTTTTCTTCTATCTTACAAAATTATAGCGTCACTTACAACAATGTCTCAAAACTGCAGTTCAAAAGATCCACCGATCTATGGGCCAATCACCGGCCTTCAATCACGTATTTTTAAAAGACATAAAATTTTAGTTACAAATGGTTCAATGCTCTTAGCAATATCCAAAACAAACTTTAGAGGTTATTAAACGCGAAAGATATATAAATTTGACATACATAAAAAAACTAACATAAACGTAAACCAACACTGAAAAATATAAATAAATTATTTAAATTAAAGTTTCCGTGTTCTGTGATATGTTGTATCACAGATGCTGCTATCGGCCTTAATTCACACAAAATTGCACTAAATTTGGTTTAATTTAGGTCGTACAAAAATTTAAATTCAAACACTGACACTTGACAACATAAAACGTTGGTAGCACTGTTTTCCTCGGCACTCCTCTCCTGTTTGGCGCGGGCCTGGACGTCAACGCTAGTTGGACTACTTCTGCTTCTGCGACGGGACGCGGCCCCGGAAGTGACGTCACTGTGATGCCGGCTTGCACCCCGCCCCGCTGCTCCGCTTGCTTCGCTGATCATGGCCCTTGTCGGCCACTGGACCCCCTGCGAGGTCGGCTTGACACCGACGCCTCCCAGGATCGGCTGGCCTAGTGGAGAAGTGAAGTTGCTGTCCCCGAGTCGCCTGCGGCCCACCTGGCCGCCCCTCGTTGGCTCTGAGAGCGCCAGGCTGAGTGCGCTGTGGGCTCCCGTGAAGATGCTTGCCGCCTCCGGAGGCTCACCCCTCTGTCGTCCGTGGCGGTCCCCTCTGCGTGAGGCGCGAGCCCTGTGCTGAGCTGTGAGGCGTGCCTCGCCCGGCCGAGAGATGCCTGGTGCGCCGGGCGCCCTATGGCGGTGCCGCAGTCTAGGGCGGGCCTTGATCGGCCTGCTTGCCCCTGTGAAGCTCGACTCCCACCTCACAGCGGAGCGGCGATGATGGCCGCCTCCGCGGGGGAGCCGCCTTGTTGCGCGAGCGTCTCCAACTGCCGGCCGCCCGTTTCTGAAACCATCTACGAAGCTACGGGGGCCGCCGCCCCTAGAAGATTTTCCTGGCCGTCGCACTCTGAAGCTCGTGTTGTTTGGACAGTAATCGAATTGAAGGGTCTTTGGATTCGAAAAGGGGGCGGGGTTGAAGAGGCCCGGAGAACCTCTTCAGTTATTAGGCCTAAACGTCATGCCTCGCGCCTACCCCCTCCCCTCTTTCCACTCCTGGGTCTGTGACGTAGCGCTTCTTTTCCCCTTCTCCCCGCGCTGCGATGGTGGCGCCTCCAGTGACAAGTCGAGGTGCGACTGAGGCTCATCGCCTCTGGGCCTTTTTCACCTCTAGCTCTCGTTGGGGTCGGTTGTGCGTTCGATGGCGGTTGTCCACTCTCTCGTCTGGTCGGTAATGTATTTGGGTGCTTTGATTGTCCACGAGGTGACCGTGGAACTTGCGTAAAGTAAAGCGTGTGTTTTCCATAATATAACTGTAACTTTTTTTTTTTTTTTTGGCTGTCACCTTTTGAAATTGGCTTTTGCTCCTTGCATGGAAACACTCGTCGCTTGCCAACCCGGGTGTTACAGGATGGTTTTGCATTGCCATTCTTTCTGTTTTTTTTTGTTCTGTGCCCTTGTAAAGTGTGGTTTTCATTAGCCTCCTGGCTGGCCACCCCTTCCCCCCATTTGATTACCCGGTATGGGGTCGCGGGCTCTCCTGGTTCTGTTGCACGTGTATGAGACGTCTGTCTGCACGTCCTTAAACCCGGGTTTTCTTGCCCTTGTGCAGGGGGCTTAATACGTTAAGTTACGTTGGGCCATGCCATGCCGATCCCAATATTCTAGAGGAGAAATTGGTCCGAGCATAGGTGCTCACTTTAATTTAACGTTTAACTTTAATTTAGCGTTTAACTCGCTCAGTAAAACCGCTTGTGGCGCACGATGTACTTTTATAATCAATTTGCACTTTTGTAACAAAGAATATATACATTTGTGTGTAAATGGATCAATGTATTAATATAGGAGTCTCATGTTCCTTATGATCCCTTCAATTTGTACTTTTGTAACAAAGAATATATACATTGTGTGTAAATGGATCAACGTATTAATATACTAGTCTCATGTTCTTTGTGATCCCTTCAATTTGTATTTTTTTCTAAGTACACCTCTAAACTAGCTGCAACAGGTTCTACTAGAAGAAACACCCCCCCCCCCCCCCCCCCCTGTCTATTGATTAGCAGGTTGAAGCGTTCTTCAACGCGACAGTTGCGGAACTGTAACGGCGCTCGACATTTTCATTTCCAGGGGGGTGTAACTTAAATGGGTAGAATGGTTCCTTGATCAACTTTTTTGGACATCCAGTAGATGGCAGCAGCTGCTAACTAGTATTTAAGAACTTTAAATTAAATTAATTTTAATTCGTATTTTAATTTAGTATGTTGTAAAATCATATTTTTTTATATTTAAGTTGTGCGTATGTATACAGATATCCTTATAAATATCAAAATATTTTTTCCAACTTCTAATTTTAATACCAGTTTGTTTCCGTAGGTCCTGTTTGCTTTTTTTGGCCATTTTTTTGGTGTGTTTCTGGGTAATTTTGGCAGGTATTGTGTTGTTAGTTATTTAAATTTATAGAAAGTATTTAACTTGTTCTTAAAACTGCCATTATCATGGCAAAGAATAGTCATCAATGTTTTGTGACGGCATGTGCGAATAATGTTCATGTCAACCCATATGTCTTCGTCTTCAGACTTCCAAGGGCTCCAGAAAAGTAAGAATGGTATCTTAACTTACATGCTTTTATGACTAGTGGATTTAACTGAAATGTGCCTATAGTATTATTATTATTATTATTATTTTAAAATTAATTTTAAAGTGGAATTCATCAGCACGAAATTTCGTTGATCGTAGTAATTTGAGGAATTAATAGCGAAAAATTCAAGGATCGCGTGTTTAAGTTTTACACAGAGAAAAAAAAAATACCTACGCACGTAAACAAATGCTACAATGCAAGTTGTAGACAGTGATTTATTAGAAACTTATATTATTTATGAGTTCTCTATTCAAGGTAAATTCTGAGCCATTTCTGGTGTTCAAAGAAAGATACTAATTACTTTTTTTTTAATTTGTGGAACAGCCACAACATCATAAAAATAACCGGTACGTATTTGATTTCAGAGCATAAAAGTTGTAAAAGTACACCCACAATAATTTATTGGTAAATGTAGCATTAGTAAGCTAGTGTTTTTTTTTTTTTTTTTTTTTTTATCTTTATGCATGGACATATATTAGGCTTAAAATTTGCTATATTGTGAGAAAATTGCTTCAAATTTTTTTGTCTAATGGTTTATTATATTTTCTGTTTCAAGTTGATGAAATGGCTTCCTGCTGTCTCGAAATTTGCAGCTGTTATTCATTCTATCAGTGATCCAAATGAAGCACTTACATATTTATCAAAGTTCATTTGTGCAAATCACTTCATTGATTCAGATTTTGTGAATGAAAAAAGGAAAAACTAAACCACCATGTTTTGCCCTCAGTTTTTGATGCAGCATTTGCCTCATCTTCATCACTAAAAGTAACAACTGAAAGTGTGGTGCAGCCATCAGTTTTCCAGTACCAGACAACTTTGTCTCCATTCTCACCACATGTTCTGCCTGTTAAGCATGCTTATTCAAAAATTTCTACTTTGCCAAATGTAGAGAAGAGTACTAACTGTGACTCCTTTAATGCATTTGTCAACAACAGTATGTTCTTGCCGTCTACATCATCTACACCTGTGTGTCCACCGAAAGCACATTGCAGACTGCAAATGACAGATCCTGTAATGTGCTCCACCAGTAGAGATGAGGTCTCAGACGAACTAGCCGTGCAATTGATTGATACAACAGTTGAATCAGTTCAGACACCACTGTATGTTAAGAGCAAAAAATGTACAGGAACTACTGTTCTGAAAACCTGCGGTGTTTCAAGGATGTCTATGTTGACACCAAAAAAACAGAAAATACAAAGACAAGTTCAAGGGAAAGTGAAAGCCATGAAACGTGTTTGCAAACAACTAAGAAAACAGAATTTGACTTTTCGTGTAACTGTAGATAAGGCAGCTGACCTTCAGCTTAGAGAACTCAAGAATATGTCGTCTGCAGCCTATCATCTCCTAGCATCACAGCTACGTTTCAAAAATATGAAACCCCAAGGTAGACGTTGGACAGTAGATGAGAAGATTGTGTAACGTTGCAAGACCCCTGCCCTCCTAGCTAAATATTTTTCTTTTAAAACTATTTTTATGAATGTAAACATTTCTTAAAAAAGTCTCAATAAGAATATTATTACCATTTTTTTTTTGTATTTAAGGGTTGATATTTCACTTGCTGTGTGTTTTAAGAATGTTTAACAGACATTTTCAATCATTACTATTTGTTATGTAATTATTCACAAATAAGTCGCTGTACTAGATTTTTGCCTGTTTTGGCCTACTTTTTCAGGTTTTGCTAAATAAGTTTAATTTTGTAAAGTAATTTGTATTATGAATGCTGTTCTTAATTTTCATTAACGTGTTGCATAATAATTATAGAACACAGGACTGTGTCTGGGGTGATGTGTAGAAAGAGAGAGGCCTGTAAGTGCAAGTGAGAAAGAAACAGTGATTCCCCAGTAAGAGAGAGACAAAAGCTGGGATTCACCACTGATCGTGGGAACTGAGTGATAACTGCTGTCTCACGGTGTGGGAGAGAGAAAGAGAATGTAAAGTCCCTGGCTCTATGGATAGAAAACTGTTTTCAATGTATGTCGTGTATTCTTATTGGCTTGTGATGTGTAGTGTGAATGAAGCGGGTGTGTGATTGGTCGGTGAGGTCATGTGACTTCTCCTCCCTGCGTGAAGGACATAGGGTCATGATCTCACTACTCGTCTGTCGATCGCTGCACAACAAGGGTGCATTCGGTGGCTTCTCGCCAAAAATGTAGGAGAATTGCGGTATAGAAAATTTAACGTTGGTGGTCAGAGCCATGTCGAGTTTCAGTTAACCTAATTGTTTTTATATTATCATTCTGCCATTCTAATTTGGCGTTTGGCTCATAGCGAAATTCGGTTTCGCTGGGTGCGGCCCTGTTTGAGGCCGCACTGATCTCGTGTACTTACAGTAAGATTTTACTGAAGGACTTAAGCTACGTTTGTTTTCCGTTAATTTTCATTACCCGAGCTGCGAGCAATTCTCGACAGGCGGATATACGTGTTGAATGAGTGAGCAACATATTGAAAGTGATTGGATTCTGTTGTTTTGTCTTTCGGACAATAAAACTCTAAAAGGAAAAAGGAAGAAAATCTTTTTATTTCATTAAACGAACTGTAACAATTGTAGCTCTTTCCATATACAAAAGGAACCCTTCGTGTTACTCTCTTCTTCGACGCATGCTTGTTTTGCCATCCAAGAAATCATTATTGAACTTGCTGAATGCTGTACCCTTCAAGTGTGGTGTTGACAACCGAGTAATGCTTCTCATCAAAGAAATTGTTTCATCACTTTCGTCTCCAGATAGTTATTGTGTGTTAATGTTCGATGAAATGTCTTTGAAAGAACACATTCAATATTGCCCTAAAGAGGACAAAATTGTGGGATTTGTTGACAGTGGCAGCTCTCGATGTGCTGATTTGGCAAACTATGCTATGGTGTTCATGTTACGAGGTCTAAGGAAGAAGTGGAAACTGCCAGTTGCCTGTTATTTTACACATGGTGGCATGAAAGGTGGAAAACTGAAAGCTGCAGTTGAAGAAGTACTAGCTTGCTGTTTCACAGTTGGTTTAAATATTGTTGCCACAGTTTGTGATGTGGGCACCAATAATGTGTCAGCATTGAAGCAGCTTGGAGCAAAATTTCCAGACCCAGTGTTTCATTTCATTGGACATGAGATTGATGTTTTTGATCCGCCACATTTATTGAAATGTACTAGGAACATGTTTCTTTCACACATAGTGAGGGGTGTGAATGTTCGTGGGGAGATACCAATCACTGGTGCTGCCAGGTGGGAACACATTGAAAAAAATTAACGAGGAAGACAAAAAATCAATTTTCAGACTAGCACCAAAAGTTACTGAAGGACATCTGGCTTCAACTTCAAGTGAGCTAATGAAGGTATCGACAGCAGCCCAAGTCATGAGTCACACTGTTGCAGCAGCTATCCACAGTTTTGTCAGTAGAGGTGGGTATCAAATATTTCTTTTTATATTCTGAATCTGGTAATGTAAGTTTAATGTGTAGCAAGGTTTCAGCTTATTTATTAATTTAACTGGAAATTAACTGATGACAGCAGCAGTCATTTTATATTTGTGAAACATCACGCCATCCTTACCTAAGCCTCACATCAGGACTGTGTTGCAGCGGTCAGGTCCGCTGCCTTCAAACTTCGCGCTCCGCCGCGGGCGTCGGCGCATCTTCCCCTCCCTCCTTTCCCCTCCTAGTGTTGTGTATTGTTTCTCCTCGCCTCCCCTCCTGGGGTTGGCGCATGCGCACTGTGCCGCGCCGATTTAATATAAGCAGCTGTCAGGGTTTTATTCGGTCTTGTCGATGCTACTTCTCCAGCTTCATTAGCTTCTTCTGTCAGTCACGAGCATGTAGTCAGCTAGTCTTATTTTTTTAACGAAGTGTGAGAGCGACCTCGGGGGGGAAAGCATGTAAGTGTATTCTTTCTTGTGAGTGAGGCAGTGGCCCTTGCCTTAATGTAACTTGAACGTTTTGGCTGTCTTGTTTAAATTCTCTTTCGGTCGCCACCTAGAAAATTATGTTTCAGTTAACTTATCTGCCATTTGTCTTTTTGTGTGTTCAGTAATTTATATCAGGTAGTAACTGTTCTTCCCCGAGACGTCGACGTTGTAAAATAATAACAGTATGTAAACTTTCTCGTGCGTATTAATTTGTGGTTCACATTTTCTTTGCCTTCAGATTCAATGTAATTTTCTGTATTCATGGCGTCTGCCTTGTGTGGACACAACGGCCCTTTTGATGGTCCGTATAGGGACCATACCACTGCTATGCAGATGTGACTTGCGTTGTTCATGGCCTTGATAGTTGTAATGCTCGTCTGCCTAAATAATTTGTGTGTATCCATTGACGTCATATCATTGTTTAAGGCAAACGTATTTTCTGGAGTCTGTATACCAATTTATATGTATTAATATTCACAGACAGCATAACTTATTGTTATTGTATTACCTTCAGTATTATGTATTGTGTACAACAAGTAGGCTTCTCGCCTAATTAAATACACAGTTTTAATAATACTTTATGTAATTGAAATAATCTGTCCCTTTGCAGTCCCTGTTCACAGATACATTTCCTTAGTCTATGCCATGCTATGGTCCCTCTTTGCTTATAGAAAGATAAGCTTTCAGTGTTCTTGCAAGCAATTTTTAAAAAAGGAACATTTTATATTTCAAACATATAGTATGTGAATATAATTTACTCTGTAGGCTGTACAATTCCCAAGAATAGCGTTTGAATTTTTTTTCCCCCACCTTAGGCTATTTTACATATCAAGTAGTAAAACATAAACTGCCTGTTTTAAGTTTATTTAGCCATGTGGCACATGTTTTAGATTTATCATTAATTTGGTAATTTGCTACTGTAAAGAATGTACCTCAAATGTAATAGTAAGACTCTGATAGTTGATGTTTTAGTATCTGATATCTTTTTGATTTCAGAATACGAATAAAAAAATGTTGGAACTAGAAACATGATAAGGGATGTTTTATGATCCTGTTTTGCCTATAGGTTACGAATAACAAATGTCAGGAATTTTTACAAACACAGCTAACTTCAACTTTTTTTCACAGTACTTGAAATGTAGCTGACCTAAAATAACAAACTATTATCAGTTAAAAAAAATCTTTAATGTAACTAACCTAACCAAACATTTTCACTGTTTTGTAGTTTTTAAGGTTGCCAACCTAACTAACCACTAAACTGGTAAACTACTTTCAGTAAAGTAATGACTAGAAATTTTAAAAAATAAACAAATATATATATTTACAGATTTTATTTTTTTAGGTGGCAACCCTTTTTTGTACATATACATGTACATGTTTCATAGATGTAATACTGATCGTGTTCTCTTTCCGATATACTTCCTCCAGAAGCTACTGTGACTGCATCGTTTGTAGCTGATGTCGATGTATTTTTCGACAGTTCCAACGGTTCTGACAGATATCCCGACGCTGGCAAGCCTCATCCACAACTGGCAGTTTTGCACTGATCCTGTTGCTGACCGGAGGTTAAGGCGTGAGAGAAAACAAAAAACACCACCGTTGAGACCAGGTAAGAAACTATGCACTCTCTCACATCCACCTTCACAGTGGGGTTGGATAACGTCTGTTGTGTACTCTTTGTGTGTAAATATTGTCAGTAGGTTGGCGGGTCTGGATTGGCAAGTGGTGTGTGGTGGTGTGTGGTGGTGTGTGGTGGTTGTTGTTGTGAAGGTGAACTGGCGGGAATATGGACAATCAGTTGAAGGAATGATGGCAATAGTGCAGTAATGTATTCGGGTAATTAATTGTGTATTAATCTATTGGTGAGGTGAAATACATTGGCAACGAGGGAAACGGATGTACGCGATTCCGGGATGGAACTAGTTGAACGGGAAATTGTAATTGATTAAGGTTATAGACATTGATAACCCCTAATTGCTTTGTTTAGTTCGTTTGGCGAGTTCGTTCCGGGAAAAGAAACGTGGAAGAATATGTTGAACGTCTACAGTATTATTTTGTGGCGAACAGAGTTAAGGAGAAAGAGGAACAAAAGGCAATTTTCTTTACTGTTTGTGGCACGGAGCTATATCACCTGGTAACATCACTGGTATCGCCTAAAGCAACCAGTGAAGTGACACTTTCTGAGGTTGTCGGGCTGTTGTCAAATCATTTTGAGTCCACTCCGAGTGAAATAGTAGAAACATATAAATTTCACAAGCGGGATCAGCTTGAAGGAGAATCGGTGGCAGAGTATGTGGCAGAACTGCGGCGGCTCTCTACGCATTGCAATTTAACAGATCTTGACAGAATGCTACGGATCGCCTAGTCTGTGGTGTAAGTGATAGAACAGTGCAGCATACCATGCTTGCTAAGGCCAAATTGACGTATAAAGAGGCAGTGGACTTGGCTACAGCAGCAGAAACAGCAAGTCGGAATGTGCACGATTTGCGCAGAACAACGAATGACTTAGTTGGAGCATTGTCAGAGTTGCGAACACACAAGCATGCACCAAAACCTAGACACATATCCGAAAACCCAAAAGCCTTTGACAGCAGTTCCAACAGGTAGGGGACGGGAAAATAGCTAGCGACAGAGCAGTCACAATCATGCTGGCGATGCAATGGCTGGCATAATCCACAAGGTTGCAGACATCAGGGTTCAGTTTGCCATTTCTGTTCCAAACGAGGTCTCTAGAGCGGGCATGCATAACAAAAAAGACTCAAACCTCTAGCAGGGGTGTGGTCAAGGGGACGAAAGATGGGAAGGGTAGTGTGAATTACAGCATGAAGGAGGATTATGATTCTTCAGAGCATGAGGCGGCAACATACAGCTTGTATAACATGGGTACAGGAACATCAAATTGTCGACCACCAAACCTTTTGGATTTTGTAATGCGCCAGCTATATTTCAGCGTTTAATGTCAACTTTACTGTCAGGTATTCCTGGTGTTGTAGTCATGTTGGACAATATTAGTTACAGGACTAAATTAAGAACACCACTGGCAACGGGTGAAGCAGATGCTACAACGAATTGAAGCCGGGTTGCGGCTAAAGCAACCTAAGTGTGTTTTTGCGGCTACTTCAATAACATTTTTAGGTTACAGAGTAGATGGTGATGGTATACACCCAACAGATGATAAAGTGAAGGCAATCCACAAGGCCCCAGCACCTACCACTAAGAAAGAACTACAGATATTTTTAGGCTTGTTGAACTTTTATGAGAGATTCCTGGCAAAACAAGCATATTGGAACCCTTACATCAGCTGCTGGATCACAGGAAGGTGTGGGAATGGACAGAAGGACACGACAAGGTTTTCAGGGCAGCTAAAGAACTTCTACAGTCAGAGGCAGTGCTGGTGCATTATGATGCAAGGAAACCTATCATATTAACTTGTTATGCTTCAGAATATGGGCTGGGTGCTGTATTGGCCCATGTCACTGAAGATGATTGTGAAGCACAAATCGCTTTTGGACCAAGGACCCTTCAGAAAGCTGAAAAGAATTATGCCCAGATCGATAAGGATGCCTTGGCTATCATGTTTGGGGTTACAAAGTTCAGGCAGTATGTGACAGCACGGCCGTTCACCATTGTAACAGACCATAAGCCGCTTCTTCGGCTGTTGGACCCCCAGAAGCAGACTCCTGACATATTATCGCCAAGATTGTTATGTTGGAGCCTGGGGTTGTCTATGTATGATTACCATATCATCCATAAACCAGGTACAGGGATAGGACATGCTGATGCTTTGAGTAGACTTCCGATAGCTGCTTCGGCCATCGACATCCCAGCGGTAGGAGATGTCCTGATGCTGGAAGCCCTTCCCGATCCCCCTATCGAGGCTACTCAGTTGGCTAGATTGACAGATGAAGATCCAGTACTCAGCAACATGAAGGAAAATACGTTATCTGGTTGGCCCGCAGGCAAGATTACTGACGAGCTTCGCCCTTATTGGAGTCGCCAAAATGAACTTTCCCTGTACAAAGGTTGTCTGCTGTGGGGAAGTCGGGTGGTTATACGAGGAAGCCTCATGAAAATACTGCATGCAGGCCACGATGGGATTGTACGGTCCAAATCAATGGTAAGAAGTTACATGGATCACGACATTGAACAGTGGGTGGGGCAGTGTTGTGAATGCCAGAGCTTAAGAGCAAATCCACCAAAAGTAAGGGATGTTACTTGGCCTCCTGAAGAAAAGCCTTGGACAAGGCTGCACATAGATTTCTTCGGACCCTTTCACGGGAAGGTGTTTTTGATACTTGTGGATGCATACTCAAAATGGCCTGAGGTGAAGTTAGTACCATCAGCATCATCTGCTGCCGTGATAACGGAGTTGAGAGGAATATTTAGTGTTCATGGCATTCCTGAGTGCATGGTGTCCGACAATGGTACAGCTTTTGTATCGCGAGAAATGAAGTTGTTTGCAAAACGAAACGGTATTAGAATTGTTCAAGCAACACCATTCCACCTGTTCAAGCAACACCATTCCACCTGTTCAAGCAACACCATTCCACCTGTTCAAGCAACACCATTCCACCTGTTCAAGCAACACCATTCCACCTGTTCAAGCAACACCATTCCACCTGTTCAAGCAACACCATTCCACCTGTTCAAGCAACACCATTCCACCTGTTCAAGCAACACCATTCCACCTGTTCAAGCAACACCATTCCACCTGTTCAAGCAACACCATTCCACCTGTTCAAGCAACGGGCAAGTCAAGCGCATGGTGCAGACAGTTAAAGGGAAGTTGAAGAAGCTGTGTAATGGAGATTGGCAGACAAGGCTAGCCAGGACACTTTTTGCACTTCACACAACAGCAAGTGCTGGAACACAAACCACTCCAGCCGAAATGTTAATGGGAAGATTGCTACGAACTGTGTTGGATCAGATATGCCCTCAGACAGGGGTGAAGGAAACCCAGTTATTACAAGAGGCGTCCAGAGGACCAGAGTGGCGGCAGTTTCACGTCAATGATCCAGTGCTATTCCGTAGCTATAGAGGAAACGAAAAGTGGCTGTAAGGAGTTGTGAAGTCAGCATGTGGGAGACTAATATATGAAGTAACAGATGATGATGGAGAATCACACAGGCGACATGTAAACCAACTGGTGCACAGAAAAGAGATGACCATTCCACATCAAGGACAAGAGAGTACCAGTAAACAGAAGAAAAAATTCAGGCACACCGGAGTGATGGGACAGGGTTTGATACAGGGCCTAGAAGGGTTAACAGGAGGACTACCAGTGCAGATGGAGAATAAACAAGACGACCAGCATTTGACAGCGGCCAATGATGATGAGAATCGTGGGATGGACAAGCAAGAGAACCAGAATGAACAGCAGCCATCGGGGCTAGACAAGAAAGAGACAAGTCAAGTGGTGAGTCCAGGATCAAGTCCGTTCCGAGGATTCACACAACCGGATCCATCAGGGGAGGTTCAGTTTAGAAAGAGAACATTTCACAGACATGTGATACAACGTCCAGCTAGATTCAAGGATTCTGTATGCAAATAAATTAAGGAGGGAGGAGGTTTTGTGTACTCTTTGTGTGTAAATATTGTCAGTAGGTTGGCAGGTCTGGATTGGCAAGTGGTGTGTGGTGGTTGTTGTTGTGAAGGTGAACTGGCGGGAATATGCACAATGAGTTGAAGGAATGATGGCAATAGTGCAGTAATGTATTCGGGTAGTTAATTGTGTATTAATCTATTGGTGAGGTGAAATACAACAACGTCCATCAATGCAGTCATCAATGTTTGGAATGTTGTATCAGAAGCAGGTTTCAGCTATTTGCAGCTACAAGCATTTAATCAAGATCCACTCGAAAATCTTTTTGGGTCGATACGTTTGTATTGTGGTGCAAACACCAATCCAACTTGTGTTCAGTTTGCTGCTGCTTTGAAAACTGCCATTGTTAATGGATTGGCTTTCAAGAGTTTCTCAGGTAACTGCCGAAAGGATGATGCCAATATTTTTAATGATTTGCGGTGTTTCATTGTAACTGAATGTCAAGGAAGTGAACAAGATTCAACTTGTGACTATACAAAACTTCCATCAGATATGTTACACAGTGCTGTAACTGGAATTGACTGTGCAGTTGAAACAGGAGATGCATCCATTCTATCAGCATATGTTACAGGGTCTATTGGTCTATTGCCCACAAGCTATTGGAGAAAGTTAAGTGTGACAAGTGTAACGTGTGTTTGTTAGGAAGTAACGTTGATTTTTGTAGTACTGGTGTAAGTTTCAAAGATTATTCAAGTGTGTCGGACAGTCTGACCTACCCCTCTCAGAACTTGGTCACTTTTGTTGCAAAGTTTGCAAATATATTTGAAGAATTCATGGTTGTCAACTGCCACCTTAATAATCTTTTGCTGTCACTATCTCAGCATGTTCTGGATATTTTTAGTATGCCATGGCTTGAAGAGACTGACTGCGAACAACATACAGATTATCTTCAATAGGGTATTGTAAAAGCAGCTGCAGAAATCTCAGTGCGCTGGTGGTGCAAACGTATGAATAGAAAATTGATTGCAACAAAGAAGAGGTAAACAGCAGTACAGAAAAATTTGCATATGAACACACAAGTAATTTTGATTATTGATTCTCTGTTCAGTATGTTGAATGGCTGATAGTTGATGGAGAGTGGTGTTGGAGAGCACCTGACCTCCCCAGCTTTTCACGAGTGTTTTCCAGTAATACAATAGATCAGCTGATTATTTGGTTCAATGTCATGGTGACCTAGTTTAGTTTTTCATTTATTTTTTTAGCATTGGAAAGATTATTGTAACTAATTTTTATATTTATTATATGCAGTAAATGCATTTTACTATGTTTTTACAAATTTTTCAGGTTATTAGGTAGATTATTTTTATATAAATGCATTTATCAGTATTTTATCTATTGCAATATTATTTTCATAACTATATTGTTATGTTTGTACTTATTTGGAAGCTGCAATTAAGTTTCTTGAGATTATTATTTGTTTTGGTAAAAGGAAGGATGGGGGTGGCACCAATTTTTTATACTTCTTTTTTGTATGCAGGATTTTGACAGTTTCCGTATGTGTTCTTATAATGGGAAAAAGACAGATGGGATACGGTAAATCAATCAGTGGTTATGATTTTAAAATTATTCAATTACAATAGGTATTTGTAGGTAACTAATGATAGAATTTTTTTTATCAAAAATGAGTGGTGATCACGATCAGTTGAATTGAAAAAATTAAATGAATTAAAATTTACAAATGTCGTGGCTGCCATTTGAGTTTTAATTCTTAAAGATATTTTCTTTTTTTAATAAAAACAGAAAGCTGATGTCAACAATTCATTTGCGTCATGCAGTTTGTATTGGAGGAAAGTCATGGGCGTATATAAGGGGGGGGGGGGGGGGGCAGGGGTCCAGACCCCCCCCCCCCTCCCTTAGCATACGACATAATTAAAATTAGCAGAATATTGATGATGAATAATATAATCTGTGCCACAAAATATGAGCACACGTCACAATTAACTACCTATATATGGACACTGTGCCTTGCACATCCCCCATCCCCACTTCTGCGCACCATTCATACTGCGCATGCGCCGCACCCGTCTCCCGCACGACGCGCTTACTGCGCATGCGCACAACAGTCGAGTCTCGCGACCTTGATAGAACCACGCTCCATCGCCAGCCAACATGTTTTTTCAAGCCATCTTTTGTTGCTATTAAATGTCTACTCTTGAATAAAAATTTATTATGAAACGATCATCAAATCAAGTATCACTTTTAGATTTTTTTTGCAAAAAAGGAGAGAGTGAAATCCCACCTTGAAGAACTAGACTGACTGCTCGACTGGAAAATCTGTCATCCGATAAGATTTTCTAGAATTTACCAACGTAGAAGATGTTTCAGCTCAAGCGTTAGCGAAGACTATTATAACGCATCTCTTAAGCTATAATTTGGACATGGATAAATTTATTGGGCAAGGGTTTGATGGTGCTGCAGTGATGAGTGGTCGCTTACGAGGCATGAGAACAATTATCGCAGAACAATACCAAAAAGCGCAATTCGTACACTGTGTGGCTCACGTTCTGAATTTGGTTCTAGCACATTCAAGTGAGGTACCTATGATAAGAAAATGTATCGGAACCATAAATATATAGTAAACTTTTTTTTGTCAATCTACACTTAGAGACAGTCTTATGAAGAAAATTGCGGATCAAAATAACTCATCTCATTCAATGCTTATCTCTCTTTGTGAGACCCGATGGACAGAAAAACATGTGGCTGTTGAGAGATTCGCAGAAATGCTTCCAGTAATACGCACAGCACTTGAAACACTTCAGGATTCTGCTAATAGAAATTTCAGCACTGAAGCATACCAACTGCAAACAGCTATGGAAAACATCCAATTCATCGTGTCATTAGTTGTACTGAGAAAAGTATTTTCATATAGAGTAAATCTAAATAAGGCAATGCAAAAGATCAACGTCGTTTTGACCAATATTTGTAGTTCTGTAAAAACAATAAAAAATACTTTACAAAATATTCTGAATGAAAACGAGTTCGCAATCCTTTTCGAGCAAGCAAAAAATATCAGTTTACACGACAGTAATGTTCCAAGAACGACTGGAAGGCAAACTCAGCACAGTAATGTTCCAGGAGAAACTGCTGAGATATATTATTGTCGAAATGTATTTTACCCTTTCATTGACCATGTGATTACAGAACTTTATGCACGCTTTAAACTACATGAAGAAACAATAGAAGGGATTCAAATGCTTCTGCCAGAGAAGATCAATAAGGATCCAGGATAAGCGAAAGACTTAAAAAATAGCACTATTATTTTTGGGAGAAACTGAGGCAAATAATTTTTCAAGTGAGTATGAAATATGGCAGAATAATTGGGAACATATTGAGGGCGTACCGGTGTTAAGGTTTGAATACTGGTGGAAAATAATGGGTGCCACCACGTGAGTGGGCACATGGACCCGGCTTGAAACTCTAACTCAGGGCGTTACGTGGCCCATGTGCGGCGAGATATTAGCCCTCCTGATTTTAAATGCAACACCTGTTCCTAACCAAGCCCGCTCTCAGCGTCGGGCACGCTTCTAATTAACCGCAGTGGGCTCTTAGGGCGTCCCACACGCCGCTGACTGGGTTAAGGACCCACGTGGCCCCCCGAACACAAAGACACGTGACTCAAAGTTGGTTTTTATTTACTCATGTTACACGCCCTTACACAATCACACAATCCTTCCTTGATACTGTTATAAAACGCCCGAGGCACGAATCGATTTAGGTGAGGAGGCGAACCACGCACGTGGTCGCCTCAAGCCGTTACTTAATACACGGATGACCAAAAACTCCGGAGAGTAAAGAATTATTAATTAAGCAGTCTCTCCGACCTAGAAAGGCCCCGAGGATATAAAGAAAACGATTTGGATAAATTACTTAACCAAACTATTCTCGGTGAAACAACGGTGATGTCCTCGGGGTGTCTGCAGAGACGTCCGCTCTCGGCCGGCTGTAGAAGGAGACTGGGCTGAGACAAGGGCTTGCGGAAGGCAAACACAATTACCGTTAACATCTTAGCTATTGCGTGCCCCGGGTTATTATTGAAAATAACATGAACTCTTTATAAAAATTAGCACATCACATCCATGACCAGACCGTCTGTAATTATTACTTATGTGGTAGAAAATCGTTTAAATCAAGTTGCATGCTAGTTCCTCCGTCGCCCGCTAGGGAGCGTCCTTGTCCGTGCTTGCACGTATTTTATTACAAAAACATCATAAATTAACTAAACAAAAGACACTCACATACATAGCCGTCGTGACACTATTTTGGGGCGAAAAGAAAAGGATTACAATAATTATTAATACATATTAGGGGTGCGGCGCACTGCAGCTAAGCGCCCTCTTGCTGTAGTTCGTGGCGCGCAGTTTGAATATCACACGGCTACATACGTCACGATACAAATGCCGGGTAGGAAAGGTGGTGGGAAAGGGAACGGAGGATGATCAGGCTCGTGGGGCGAAGCCCCGGCTGACGTCAATATGGCGAAAAACCATCCACCACACTAGAAAGTCTAGATCAGTGCGAGAATCAATTTTTTTCCTACTATAAAAAAGCTGCTCACTATTTTGGCCACACTCCCAGTGTACACAGCAACCCCAGAAAGATGTTTTTCAACCCTAAAGAGGTTAAAAAACTACTTGAGAAACAGCATGGGAGATGAACGACTAACTGGGCTTGCGTTGATGAGCGTTCATCGTGACATAGTTTCTGAACTGGATTCAGATGAAATCATAAATATGTTGGCCATTAGACGTAAAAGGCTAAATTTAATACTTTGAAGTTTTCAATTTTTTAACTTTTTACCTCTAATTTATTATTTTATTTTGAAGGCTTTTTATGCCAAATGTTTTAACTGATTGTAGTCTTTTTTATGTTGTCAAAATGTTTTATGTTGATTGTGCAATATGGAAATAAATAAGAGCCGAGCATCACAAACAAAGATAGAATAAAAATACCTATGTAGTTTTAAAAATAATATTGATATACAATATTATGTTTATGTTATCTATCTTCTAGTTTGTTACTTTTATTATAGTAAAATAAATTCTTTACGGACATTACTTACAAATTTTATTTTAATGTACTTAAAGTAACTATTGTTTGTATGTAGCTTAATTGTATGTAGCTGAACTAGTGTGTACCCATTTCATGTTTAAGTAACTGCTAAATGACTATGATTTGAGCGTTTAGATTTTTAGCTTTTACCCGCCGCAACAACCCCCCCCCCTCCCCCCCATGAGAAAGCTATTGCTACGGCCGTGAGGAAATTCTCTAACAGTTACCAGTGTACAAATTCTCAAGTGAATACTAATGATCTGCTAATATCAATGTTGTAAAGTGGAACTTATGTGTACTTTTCTTCACCAACTATAGTGGTTGTGCAAACAGTGGTCTGCATTTCCTTAATGTGTCTGCCAAACTCCATCAATCATTACATTCAAGGAGTACATTAAGTAAAAATTGCTGTGAAAGTGGCTATGTCTCTGTCATAATGTCAAATTATTGCTGTGTCTGTTTGAGCACTGGTCCTTTATTACTATGGCAGTATTTTTTAATATCTTTACATATTATGTATATAAAACAATTTTGCCACTTCATGTGTGTAAGCAGTTGAATTTTAAGAAAATTGAGACCTTCTTTGCAAAAAAAAGATTCAAGATTAAAATACATAAAATTAACATGTTATCAGTTCTTTAAAAATAGTATATTTAATATTCCTGCCTTGATTAAAAACATCCTGCCGGACCATAGCGCGTATTGTATATCCATTCTCAAAAGTTGTTTCACATTTTTCTTCTGTAACTTAGCATATTTACATTTTGTGCAAGTGCATATGCATACAATAAAGTGAAAGCACATGTATGTGTGCTGTTTGAATGTGTTTGTTTTTAAATTAACTTGTTCTATGAAACTTCATATTATAAAAAATAAAAAAATAATTTTTCCACAATAAAAGAACATGGCCTGACTTTCAAACTAATCTAAATTATTACCTACAAAATTTACATCAACTTAAGTTATTTTATGATTTTAAGGAAAACTAAATTTTATATGTAAAAATGTTGAGTTCACGTGTTTCTATTCCATAAAATCCATTCTCATTTACATATCCTTGTGGTTCATTACAGGAGAATTTTTTTTTGTAACTATGTCAAAATTTCCATTAAATATCACAAATGGATCCTTGGTAACAATCAAGAAATATTAACAATATGTATTTGTGAAAAACTTATTGTGACATTATTTTGATTTGTTAAAATTTATATACATTGCTGCTTCCATTGCAAAAAAGTTTTTTTAAAATTATTTTGGCATAGTTAATAAATTAGAGAATTTTTTTTTTTTTTGCAATTGTGTAATGCTTCCACTTGTACAAATGATTCTAATCAGTTGTTTTGAAAATATTCTATGAACATTGATTTATGTAGTTGTTCTTTGTCATTTGAGTTTTTTTACAGATATTTTCTTTTGCAACTCATAACAGAATTTTGGTGTGCATAATTTTTCATGGCAAAATCCTCTGGCAAAGCCCAAAATCCTTTTCAATCCACTTCATTGATTAACTGTGCCATGAAGAGAGTGTGGTATATATAAAATATAATTTAGAGTTAATTTATGTAAAATTGTATTAACAAAGATGTGTCTGAAATAAATTTACCTGATTAATGTACATTTTTGGATGTTTATTTATTTCAGTTTTATTTTTATAGGAACGAATATCCCTTAAAGAGTTCTAATCATCAGTTGAACACTTATCTGCTGATTTCAATGTGTACAGTATAAATCAATTTTACATTTCTACATTATCAAATGGAGCTCTGGTGCAGTGCTGTTAGCTGCTTGCTATTAACTGTGAGCCACACCTTTATCTCAATGCATCTGCCAATCTCCAGCACTGACCTACTGCATTCATTTGAGGAGCACATTTGTAAAAACTGTTGTGGAAGTGGTAGTGCTACTGCAATGTGAATTAACGCAAATGATTTTGTGTTCTGTATTAGTTCTGGTAATCCATCGCAACATCACAGAATTTAAATTCAGAGCAGTTAATGCCACTGGGCCCATTACTCTTCTTATTGGGGGGGAAAAAAAACTCCATTATACATTTCACATCACTGGACACACCAATAAATGTTATGTATGTGTAGAACTATCACCGCTAGTATTTAATTTAATTAGTATTTCTAGCTGCTTCACTTTCAGGGCTTGATTGGTTTATTAATCTCCACAAAATATTCATTTTCATTTATATTTTAATGCTGTTAAATCTATTTCAAGGCTGAGAAGTTGTATAACGTCTTTAATAATTGGCAGAGAAAATTAACTGGTGAAAATATTGGTACACAAAATGTAATGTATTCCACTGTACAGATTCCTTTATTATACCATGTGTTTCACAATTTTTCTTGTACAGTTCATTTTTATACATGTTATTAAACTGGTTATAGAACAACACTGGCAAAAAATAGCATTAACAGCGTTAAAAATATATTAAAATTAATTCATACATTCAAATTTACCGCCGTATTTTTAAAAGTCCCACCACGGCCCTGTTGCATAATGATTTACAAGTTAAAATCTAAAAGTTACAAGTTGTAAAATCTAAAATATTAGTGAATTTTACAAGTGTGTGTTGCATATATGATTGCTTTTCTACAAGTTTGTAAAAATAATAAGCCCACACTAATATATTTTCTACAAGTGTCAGTTTGCTTATAGTTTCAAGATACAAGTGAGGTTATGTGTGTTTGTGTTGACTAGAACTAATGTTACCATGCTGAATTTGTGGCTAGATTCATCCAGTGATGAAGAAAATGATTTTGCAGTGCGGGATAAGCAAAGGGTGGTGGACATTAATGGAAGGAATAAATATTATAGGTTAAGAGTAAATTTTGGATTTGAAAATGATGCAGAGTGTGATGAGAGATTTCGAATGAGGCCAAATAAAGTGGAATTTTTGATACAAAAAGTTGGATTCATATTACAGAATCCTACAAAAAAAGGTGGTGCTTTATCTCCTAAACAACAGATATGCATAGCATTGCACTGGCTAGGAAGTGGAAGCCAGTTCCATACAGTAGCAGACATGCATGGTGTACACAAATCTACTGTTTGTAGAACAGTTGCTAAAGTGGTGCATGCTGTAAACAATGAATTATTTAATGAAATTGTTACATGGCCTGAAGATTTAGCTAAAGAAACCAATCGGTTCTACCAAATAGCAAATGTTCCACATGTTATTGGTGTGATTGATGGATCTTTAATACCCATTGATTCACCTAGAGTGAATGAAGAAGCACTCATTGACAGAAAAGGTGCTCATTCTTGAAACTGTATGTTTGTGTGTGGTGCTTCTTGCATGTTTCATTATGTTAGTGCCAAATGGTCTGGAAGCGTGCAAGACGCTCGTGTCCTACGAAACAGTATATTGTATCACAGAATGGAAGAACGCAATCTTTTTCCTAATGCAGTGCTCTTGGGAGATTCCGCATATCCTTTAAGGTCATGGCTTATGACTCCGCTACATCATGACCCACACAATGTGGCAGAAAGTAGGTACAACCACAGATTAAAAGCAACAAGACAAGTCAAGGAGAACGACATTGTCCTGCAAGATCCTGAAGTGGAAGATAATGGAGAGCAGTATGTGGGAGGTCGTGTCAGGCGGCATCAGCTATTGCAATTAATGACGTAGGCCACTGATGTTCGTGTATTATAAAATAAATTATTAGTAATATGATATTTTATATGTTTGATATATGTTACACATTGTGTGCATTTTAATTTCAGTCTTGTTTACTTTAAATACATAACAGCACATAAATTATAGTATTCTACAAGTACTATATAAGGCTTTTGTTTATTGCAATTCATTCATATGGGTGGAAATAATTAAACAACGCCATCTTCATATCGTAAAATATTTTATTTCATAATATTAACAGTATTAGGGGAATTTTCTCATTTTTCACCATAACCTGTTCTTCACTGGCAGTCTCCTTCAACAGTAATTGTATTTTCACCTTCCAGTGATTCAGAATCTTGAATTATATATGTACGAGTTTCACTGGCAAAAAAAGCACTCTGTAAATTATGAAGAACTCACACCCAGTTCCCTCTCAAGTTTTAATATTTCTAAAGATTTCATGTAACTTTCATTTTCTAAAATTCCACCAAAAGTTCCAATTTCCTTTTTTGACGTGACAACGTCTAATAAATCGATGAACGCCGGCTGCACGCACGAAAAAGTGTCCCACTACGGATGTCCCACTACGGATGTGTCCTGTTTGCTCATTGTACGCATGCGTGGTGGCATCTCTCTTCATGCTCATTGCACGCATGCGTGGCATCTCTCTTCCACTCGATTGGAACAACCATCGATTTAACTTTTCAATCATATTTTCATCGTTTGAATTATTAATATTATGTCATTTAACGATTGTACACTGATTTTCAGCACAATCGGTACGGTTATTTAAAAGTAATGTTGAATATTCAAATACGTTTTGAACCAACAATGGTGTTTTACAGTTACACATAATAATTCAAATTACACCCGGTATCTTTTGCACAATGTTATAAAAAATATTGTAACACATAAATAAGTTTGGTGTATTTGGGATGTGTATTTGTTATAAAATCGTGTTATAAAAACGAAATAATATTATTCCCCTACCGTGAACAAAATTTTTATAAAAATGTATATAACATCTGAAACTATTACTTTTCAAGTATGGCCTCGTGGCCGTGCGGTCAGCATCGCTAACTTCCAATCCTAAGGTTGTCAGTCCGCATCCCAGCAGCTGCGAATTTTATTTTTTGTACTTGTGAAAATAAATACGGCGCACGCAACATTTCATAAGTAATAAATATATTTGAATTAATGAATGCAAATAAAAGTAAATTTATTAATTAAATTGTTCATTTCATTTCACTCCTTTGTATCCATACATAATAGTGATAATCCAATAAAAATGATTCAATTTTATTCATAAAAGTATGCAGAGGTAGATTTTATCATACAAAAGACAGAAAAAAAAATTCTTCCTCAAAGAATATAATATTTTTAATGCCTAACTTATTTGGTTGCAAAAACCTATTACGGCTCAGTCTCAGGCCGAATATGATATTTCCTTTTCTTTTGGATCAATCATTTAATCAATGTTTTGTTATGACGTCACGTTAAACTATCGTCCGTAAACCGACTTTACAGACAACCAATTTTTTAAGTGACTCTTCAGTCTTGTCAGATTCACTCATAGAAATGTTGTCATGTGATGTCTTTCGATTGTTTCTCTCTGAAATAATAAAAAAAAAATAGACATAGGTATGCATGTAAGTTATGTTACTATACATTCTTAATTTACTAAGTGCTTGACTTGAGTTTATTGTTACTGGTATTGCTCTTTTAACTTACCAATTCTGTGAGGATTTTTGTCACATCTTGCTGTGGATGTAGCAGGCAAAATAAAACATACTTCTTCTGGTCCATTTTCTTCTTCAATTACAGGTGCAGCTACCTCCATGCTTTCTGGGACATCCAAGCCACTTACTGTCGGAGAATCTTTTCCAATTATTAGAAGAACTTACAAATCAATATCAGTTAATTTGGCATTTGGTCCCCCTCCTGTACCTGTTTTCTTTGAATTGTCATTTTTTTCCTATAAACAAAATTAAATTCATTTTAACATAAAGCACTGTAATTACTTGTTAGACATAACTTATATAATTAAACCAACAACAAAAGATCCTGAGTAATAGACTTTTACAATTGTCTGACAGTCAAATTACATTTTAAAAAATTTATGTGCATTACTCAGAGGTGCCCACCCCACCCAAACACTATGACTCACCCCCCCCCCCTAACCTAATGATGCGCAACCCCCCCCCCCCCCCCGAAATTTTTTATGCCATTTTCTCAATGATTTACTCAATTATTTTATAATATTATACTTTTTTAGTATTATATTTTATCACATTTTGCATTAATTAAAACTGATTTTCTAATAATAATAATAATTTTGGTCATATCAGGTAATATTTACATCTTGAACCGACAGATGCCAAACTGCTTTTGTTGAGGAAAGTGCGGGGTTGCCAATTTGATTTACAAGATCCCTTTCAATTATCAAAGCACCAGAAACGTATTTTCACATTAGAAGCTATAATTATGTAAATAATATATACATTTTTCTTGTCTTTTAACCCCCCCCCCCCCCCCTGAAATTTTAATGACGCACTATGCGTCGTTACCCCCCCCTTGTGGGCACCCCTGCATTACTGTAAAAAACATAATAAAATTTTAACTCAACTTTATGTTTTTTATAAGATTGTATCATGAATAATGAAACAATTTTGTCAGTGGTCTGTTTTCATAAAGTGGTAATTTTCTTACGTTGCGGCTTTTCTGTAAATAAATTAATAAAACTTTAATAATGTTGTATTCTGGTACTTCAGATGCTTCCTTGTTTTACCTTGAAAACAGCATTAATAAAATCCTACTGGATTTTGATAAATCACCGTTCATTGTTTACATTACAAAGCATGTGCATTGACGTGGCCGCGCTATTTTGTGCTTTAATTGAGTTATGGATTATGTGGTTCACAGGAATTTTGAAATGCTGATTTCAGGGAGAAATGGGAAAGTCGTTAGCGTTTCAGAATTATCATTTTCGGAATTTTATTAATTTATTAATGGGAAAGCCGCGACGTAGGTAAATTACCGAAAAAAAGTTATGAAACTAACTGCTAATACAAAATTATACCAAGTAACACACTGAGTAATGAATAAATTTGACAAACACACAATTTTTTAATCAAGTACAATTATTATTTGTCTTCTACCAGTAAACGTCATGATGGAATAGGTTATGTTGTTTTTTTTCAATACAATACTTTTATGACATAATAATTTAGTGGCTTATTTAATGAACACATTAACTGAATGTACTTACCATTGTAGTTTTCCGCACATTTGGCCACCAAACATCCCTCAAGTATGTCCAGTCTTTCGTTGGTGCAATCGCGCCCAATGCTTGTGCGTATGAATTAATTTGCTGCCATTCTTCCACTTTATCTTGTTTTGAAAGTGCATTGCTGAACGCAACAAAGAAAACCGCTCGCTTTTCTTTCATTTTCTGTAGGATGCACAGTTTCAATTTTCACTGTTCATCTCGCTTCCCCATCCTCAATTAATCAAAACACACAATACTATCAAAAATTTTAACTTCAAAACACAACTGGTAAAACAAATAAAACAATTGAATGATTGGAAATTTCTTGTGACTTGTAAAATTCACTTGTAGATTTCTACTAATATTATTAGACATTTATTTTTCATTATGAAACAGAAATTACTAGCACTTGTAGTTTATAACTTGCAACTTGTAAATGTATACTAATAATACTTAATAAGTTGATATTGTTTCTGCAAATTTTTTTTATTCATAATTACAGGTTCAAGGCAGAGTGTAGAAGCATCTTCTTCTGGTGACGGTGTAAGTTCAACACACAATTTTGATGCTATAGTGAACTCAGCTCCTACATTGAGTGGTGAAAATGCTGGTGAGTTGCAGCTTAAGCCTATTTGAATTGTAGTAAACCTGATAAACTACAGTAAGGCCTAGGCCTACCAAGTTTAATAGCTTGTGCTAATGTAAATTTTTTTAAAATAATTAATTAATACTAGGTAGGTAAACTACCCAGTTGACGGTCCGGTTAACAACCTTATGTTTTTACATTTTCTTTTCAATTCCCGAAAGCAAAACAAATGTAAAATGTAAGAATTGTATATAGGTACCGGACGAGTTTCCCCACTTTCTTTTCGTTGAGAAACGTCCGAATAATATGTATGTATAGGATAAGTGTTTTCGTCGTATAGATTTTTAAAGTAGGTCGTGCTGTATTCCAGTCACATACATTAGTAAACTGTATGCCTATACTATGATAACTTACCAAGAGAGGGGTTATTCTGATCTGGAATATATATGTAGTATAAAAAATATTTCACATAAATCTTAATTTTTTGTTTTTGTTTTGTTTTTGTCTTAAATCTTAGGAACTTATTTATTTTGTTTGTTGGAGTACTTTATACAGCTAACTTACTGTATTGTTTGTTCGTAACTACTTGTGTATGCCATGCCTCTGATGAAATTTTTGTTATTAACATATTTTATTTTCACTGGCTGTGGTAGTGTTGCAGCTGGAATAGAAATTAGAAAAACAAATCTTTTTGCCTAATTTCCATTCTAGCAACGGAGACTTTGTACAAATGTCTGACTTTTGGGTAATTACTTATCGCAGACAACATTAACAAGTTTTCTAACAAGCGTGCTGTTTTTGTGGTACTGATGTAAATTTTTTTTTGTTCCTTAAAATGGGAAATTGAAATATGTTACTGGGAAAACCATAAAAATAAACTAAGAAATGTCAAGTATTATAATGAAATATAACGGCCTTATAGATTGAATATCAGCCGTTATTATATTGATAATCATATACGTCGTAAGATATGTCAGAAAGACAAATATTTCTCATGTGAAAGAAAAAGGTAGAGTAGCACATTATGTGTCACAAGCATCCAATGGCAGAATGTTGTACCTTACTGTGAGTTAGTGATAGTTGTTTGCGAAAAGCTTGAGAGACACCACCTAGATTCAGATGTGTTGTTCAGAATGGCGCTTTAAGCATGTGGTGTCAATTTTGCAGGAGAATTCTGTAGTTGTATTGTCACATTTCTTCATTTCTTTTTCTGTGAGATTTTAGGTATTGTTTCATGAAAAAAGTGTTCAAAAATATGCAATTATTGCATATTTGCTGCTGTCAATACTTTCTTATAAGCTTTCAAATAAATCATATTCAGACTTGGAATCTGATGTAGTTTAATTTAAGCATTTTTTTTTCCCCTTGCAGAGGTTAAGGCAACCTGTGATTCTCATGGCGTAACATCTAATGAGAGCATGGATGAAAGGGAAACCTCATCAGACACACAGGATTGTGGAGGTGAGTAACCAAACCTTTTCTATTGCTGTTACGTTCATAGTTCTTGGAGCGCTCTGATTACTAAGGTAAATGTGCAGATCACCACCACCTTTTAAAGACCTTATGTGCCAACATTTCAGTAAAAAAAAATTCTGAAAGCACAATAAAGTAAACAATCCAAAAAATATATTTACCGAACGATTCTTTAAAGGGGGTGATTCACCAAATTTTTTTCTCAGGTTTTTATTATTTTAATAATTGTACAAGATATGTATTTAATTTTTTAGGCATAAATTGTAACTTTATTTCACTGATTTTATGAAAAAAATTTTATCTCTCATAGTTTTTCCATAATGGCGTCTCAAACTTGAAATTTTTATGTTTGCAGTATCAAGCATTACAAAAAAAACCAATTGACTTGCCGAAATGAAAATATTCACACCGAAGATAAATGTCATGGACTATAAGACATACATTGAATCATGGAATGAAATACTTTTGTATTATTAAAAATTATTGAAATTTTCTAATTTTT
Source organism: Bacillus rossius redtenbacheri (assembly GCF_032445375.1). NCBI lineage: Eukaryota > Metazoa > Arthropoda > Insecta > Phasmatodea > Bacillidae > Bacillus > Bacillus rossius. The sequence goes on along the minus strand of NC_086330.1, from coordinate 300,662,041 downwards.
CTAACAAATCTCTACCTCCCTACCTGAAGAAGGCCAGGTGGCCGAAAATTTGTGCTTTTTTGTTTTGTTTGTGTTTGTTTAATGTGCTCCTGTTGGCTATTCCGTGTTTCTTTTTCTGTATTGTATTTGTTGTCAATACTTAGCTCCTGTCTTAGAAGTTTAAACCTCTTATTGCTGTTCAGGCATTTTTATCACTCAACTCATGTATGATTTTGGACATTACCAGCATCAGTTTTTGTAAAAGTAGCATTTTCACATTTAAGTAACTGTTATCGTAAATGAGGTTACTAGACACAATATACTAAAATTACTTATAGAAAACACATTGCTGCCCTTGTTCGCCCTATGTTTGCATGTGAAAGTTAGGAATGGTTTCTTTTTGGAATAAAACGTGTAGGTGCTATAGTATTAAAAAAATAATTTTGGAAATTTTTTATTAACACTTTTCTTGCATCTTTTAACAAATTGTACAAGTTAATATCGTTTTAGTGCATTTAAAATAGTAATTGTAATGAAAATTGGCAAAAATAGCATTTCAAGCAGAAATTAGCAATAAATTAGCATCTGTAGTGAAAATTTTTTCAGCCCATAAGCATGGAATATTTTCTCTAAATATGTACTATTAAATTGTGTTGCAGTTTTGAAAAGAAAATATCCGCCAGTGAATCATAACAGTAGGAAGAAATTAAAATTTTGTCCTTTGTTACGAATAGCAGGTTCTCGTACCATGGCAGAATTAACGCCCAAAGCCAAGTCATTGTATTTATCTGCCCAAAAAATAAAACGATTGGCAAAATACCATTCCAGGAAAAACTGAAATTCAAGGAATCTCTAAAAAAAATTCAGAATGTGACTAATTCAACACTCATTCATGACATGGACATTAATCCTATCGCCCAACATTTTTTAATCTCACAGTTGCAAACAAGTTCTTGTAAACCTAAAGGAAGGAGGTTTACTGTCAATGATAAGATATTGGCACTTGTTCTCTACAAGAATAGTAGAAGAGGGTACAAAATATTACGTAAGTTATTTACTTTGCCATCAATGAGAGTCCTGCATGATTTGCTCAAGAAAATTCCTTTCCAGCCAGGAATTAATGAGACAGTTTTCACACAGCTAAAAGAATCTGTTAAAAAACAAACCATCAGAGCGGTTGTGTGTTTTAATGTTTGATGAGATGGCACTTTAACCATCTGTACACTGGAATGAAGCATCTGGCAGCATTGTGGGCTTTGAAGATTATGGCCACAGAAGAGAACCACAATTTGCGGACCATGCCCTTGTGTTTATGGTGCGGGGCATAACCAAAAAGTGGAAACAGCCTGTCAGTTATTCTTTTTCAAAAGGCACTGTAAGTGCAGCAGAGCTGGTCTATGATATAAAAGAGGTGATACGAAATCTGCACAAGACAGGGCTTGAAGTTGTTGCCACTGTATGTGATCAAGGCACAACAAACATTGCAGCTATAAATTCATTGAAGAATGCAACACGAGAGTACTTCATTAAGAAAAATGAGGAGTGTCAATCACAAGGTTTCTTGATAGATAGTAGAGATTATTCCTGTATTTCATTCACCACATCTCCTAAAGGGAATAAGAAATAACCTTCTGAAGTATGACGTAGGCTTTGTTGAAGACGGTGTAAGGAAAGTGGCAAAGTAGAAACACATTGAGCAGTTTAATAAAATTTATTCCAGCAGACCTACAAGACTTTGTGCATGTCCTACACTTTCTGAACAACATGTCAACAAAGAAAAGATCAAGAAAATGAAAGTAAGCACCTGTGCACAAGTATTCAGCCATTCAGTCTCAAATGCAATGAGATTCATTGCTGAACGACGTAAGTGAGATGAAATATTATCTTTGTGCCTAAATACTGTGCATGTTTAGTTTAGTCTTTTCTGTGAACACGTTTTTACAAAGATTTTGGAAAGTCAAATTTTTAAATTACAATGATTTGATTAAGAAAATAACATGTTAAGAGAAAATAACATGATAATGTGAACACTTTTGAGACCCTAGTAATTATTTTTTTTTTCTTTCATTAGATATATTTCTAAAGTTTGTTTGAATAAAATATACATTCATTGAAGTTAAAAGTTAAGATGGAGTGAGGATTATGAAAGATGCAGCATTGGTTAAAATGTTTTTCCGATGGTTTCAAACGGTGTTCATGTTACATTTCTCAGATAGGGTATTTCCCTTCATTTTGTTCTCAATATTTTTAAACCATATTTCTTATTTCTTGTGAAGGACAGATGGTTGAATGTCGATAGCTCTCTCTCTCTCTCTCTCCCCCCCCCCCCCCCCCCGTCCATTTACAATCTGGCTTTCCCCAGCATGATCATCTGAATTTTCACTATTGTAAATTATTATGCCCAAACAATGCTACAGGACGGCAGGCTTTTTTAGGGATTTCTCATTTCTTCCAACCTTAATTCTATCCGGTTCTATATACGTATGTATAGACCCATGAATTAACAACAGCAATTTTTTAAGTGTTTTAATATTTGTGAAGAGTTATTCCTTGTTTTGTATGATTTAATAAATGTATCTGATTTTGTCTACAGCTGCTCCAGGAATGCCTGGCATTGGTCCGGAAGCTACTGAGACTGCTGATTTCTTGCTTTTCTTTGACGAGTTATTTGACAGCTGAAATGGTGTTTGCCTGTACAACAAAGATGGCAAGTTGTACAGAACAGCTTTAAGTAAGACTTCACGTCACCTTTCTCTTTGGAGAAAATCTTTACTGGTTTTGAAGTCAATGAAGTTTTATGACCAAAATAACAAGAAGTGTACTGTACATTCGGTGACAAACTTTATCACTACACTAGAAGGACTTGCAGCTTTATGAACGAAACTGAGCACAACAAAGAAACTGAATCACTTGCCAACTAGGTGTTTCAATCAGGATCCAGTGGAGAACTTCTTTGGATCTATTCGAGCCCATGGTGTCCGAAATGTAAATCCTGGTTGTCTGTCATTTGCAAGCTCATTCAAATCACTTCTCATCAACAATTTTAAATCAGCCCATGCTGTGTCATCAAACTGTGAAGATGATGATGGTGGTGATGCTTTGAACACTTAGCGAAACTTTGTAACAACAACAAATGCAGACAATTCTGTCAAAAGTGATTGTATCCATTTTCAAAATGAGTGTTTGTATGAAGATGTGCCAATCCATGACAAAACTGTAATTATGTATGTTGCTAGCTTTGTGGTTAAGAGGATGAAGGACAAATTCAGATGCCACAGTTGTCAGAAGAATTTGTGTGCAAAAGACATTATGGCAGAACATGGATTAATAAATGTTAGTGAATATTCCAAAGAAATATGTTCAATGCAGTACCCATCAACTATGATCTCTGAAGCATTTCAAACATCTGTGATAACAATCTACACGTTGCTACCAAAAATTTGTCATTATAGAGGATCTGACAGTTATTTGCAAACAAATTTGCTGTCAAAGCTTCCCGATACAATAAGCGAATGTGAGAAACACACTGCAGAATTCAAGCAGTGGTTTGTTAAAATCATCTGCAGAGTAAAACTGGTGTAAAACGGTTAATCAGATTTTTAATGGTACCCAAAAACCTGTGGACACTGATAGCATCCAAGTACTGGCCTTCAAAAGGTATCAGAAATTAAAAAAAAATATCTGTTAACTACAAATTTTAGAAAAAATAACTGCACTACAACCATATGTATGAAGTGGTCTTATGACTATTAAGAAACTACAGCTGTATTTCACCATGTGGAATGAGACTCGTATAGCTGGATTTCACTGCCTGGCATTAACTGTAGCTGAGCTTAACTGCCTGGAAGAACATCAAGCTGGGCTTCACCACCTGGCGCAACCTGCAGCAACCTGCAGCTGGGCTTCACCACCTGGTGCAACCTGCAGCAACCTGCAGCTGGGCTTCACCACCTGGCGCAACCTGCAGCAACCTGCAGCTGGGCTTCACCACCTGGCGCAACCTGCAGCTGGGCTTCACCACCTGGCGCAACCTGCAGCAACCTGCAGCTGGGCTTCACCACCTGGCACAACCTCCTGCAGCTGGGCTTCACCACCTGGCGCAACCTGCAGCAACCTGCAGCTGGGCTTCACCACCTGGCACAACCTCCTGCAGCTGGGCTTCACCACCTGGCACAACCTCCTGCAGCTGGGCTTCACCACCTGGCACAACCTCCTGCAGCTGGGCTTCACCACCTGGCACAACCTCCGGCAGCTGGGCTTCACCACCTGGCACAACCTCCGGCAGCTGGGCTTCACCACCTGGCACAACCTGCTGCTGGGCAAAAAAGTTAAAGTATTTTACACGTACTTCTGTTATTGTGTTCCACTTTAATAAATACTCAGGCTTCTATGTAAATATTTGCCAATGAATAGTCTCAATTAAATGCTATGAGTGAGAATAGGACTCATAGCATCTAGTCTGGTCACAAGGCACTGGAACATAGTGGCTACATCCATATTGCCACTGGCTGTAGGAACTAAACCTGTAATATTTTCTAACTGTTCCATGGACCATCTAGTTTCGTCATCTTCTGTGTGTTGCAATACAGAGATGGAGATTGTGTCCCTATCTTCGGACATGCTGCTGTCCCTCGAACTTGTGTTCCCTCTGTTCTTACTTCTCCCTCTAGTGTTCATGTCTTAAATTTATTTTATACACAACAAAATAACGGCCCCACATGGTGTGCGTCTGTTGTATCACAGATGTAGAACACGGCACCAAAATCAACCATTGTTACTATGCAGACATCTGGGACAATTAGCAATTGAGGATACAGGAACAGTTATTTTATGTCAGACTTAGCTCCCATCAGGCTAATTTAGAACAAATTGTTTTTTAAGTACTTATTTCTATGTTCTGACATGTATTTAAAATTTAAGCCAAAAATTTCAGCGTATTGAAACATAAATTTACTTTATTGTATATATTGTACATTGAGGAGACAGGAAAAACTTATTTACTGAGACAGAGAAAACCGGGAAGACTCAGGGAAACTGCCAGGAGCAAGTGCATGGGAACCTTGTATCTAACTACTCCTCCATCACACTGGACTGCACTTATGATATTAGTCATATTATATCATTAACTTTAACATTGCAGTTTGTTGGTGCCAATGAAGGTGAAGTCCAAGTGCGTGATTGGACGCCTGTCCCACACATTCTCCCCAGCCCAATCTCCAGCTGCTACCACTGCTTGTCACTTCCTGTGCTGGCAAATTTTATGCTTCCCTCTCCAAATCCCGGTACTATTTTGTCCAATCCATAGCACATTATTATCCTACCCTTCCTTATCCACACAAACGCCTTCACAATTACTGCCTACACCATCCTCCATGATGCCACTACTGAATATCAGGGATATAATATAATAGGAGTAAACAATGGTGTCCAAAGCAGATTTCTGAAGCAATATCCACGAGCATTTTATAATCCAAGTAGCTCTCACAGCTTAAATTTGGTAATAGCAGATGTGGTCAAAACATGTTAAGTTGGTTGCTTTGTTTGGATTTTTTCACCGACTGAATTCTATTCTCTGGATAAACAAAGTGATGGGAAGTGATATACAAACATGTAGGAATATCACTGAACAATATTTGTGAAACTCGGTAGAGTTGCTTGCCTCACTGCAGTTTATTATCACTACTCTTCACTTCATGATGCCCTTCTGGATCTTCATGAAGAAACAAATGAATTGTTGCAGCAATAGAGGCCTTGTCCTCGATTCAGAACTTGTATGTAAATACATAGTTAAATTTTAGTGCCATGTTTTTAATTTTATGTACAGTGAAAGACAATTTGTTTCTATGAATGTGTAAATAATATAAAGTGTAAATGTGTTTTAGGTATAGATTCAAAACAAAGACATTGAGCTAAAAGAGGCTCCAAAAGACATTGCTAAAGGTTTTCTAAATTTGTCTTTAATAACAAATCATGTTTTTACAATAATCATATCAGAAATGTAAATATATGTCAAATTAAATTAGGTAAAAGAGCACTAAGTGCTGGAGTGACCTGTTGCAATACCAAAAACTGTAAAAAATGTACAAAATGTCACAATAAAAACTTATTGAATTGAAAATTGAATTGATTCAGAACATGGAGCAATTTGAGTTTATAGTTAAAATGGTGGCTTCCTATGATATAATGTTTCAAGTACCGTCAGATGGGGTGACATTGGCCCATTGGGGTGACTTTGGCCCAATATTATTAAAAAGATTTATTTTATTATTTTGAAAAAAATTCAAGATGGAATCACAATTGTTCTATCTGACATTGTGCAGATATATATGTGCTAACATTTCCCGTTGCCATTTGTAATTTTTTTATGTTTACATGTTGGTAGCCATTTTTTTATATGAACTTTTGTGGCCATATTGGAGTGCTGATACTTTTGTCTGCAAAGTATAGTAGTTTCTTCAAAATTTAAGGTAGGTTTTTTATATTATTTCTTCTATATCTAAGTAATAATTCAATATGGCTAATCTACAAAAACTACCAACTAGAATTATTTTATAACACATTTTTTGATGTCTTGTCAAAATTGTACTTTTTTGGGGTGACTTTGGCCCGGGCCAATGTCACCCCAACCTTTGAGGTTATGTGTTTTAGTTATGTAAATAAATTAGTACACTTACTATAATATCAAATTATTCTCACTAAAAAATTGTTTTATGCTACAGACTACTTCAGCAATGCCTATAACATACAAAAGGAGACTAGGAAGTAGGCAATACATAAACTATTCACCAGAAAACCTGGCAAGAAGTTTGGATGCAATCAAAAGTGGAATGCCTCAACGTTTGGCCAGTGAAACATTTGGGATACCGAGGAGCACCCTTAAAAATTAATTGAAAGTTCAGTCGTCTCCATGTACTGGTACTACTACTAGTGAAGGAGGGCAAACAATTTTTTTGGTTGACGAAGAGGAAAGTTTTGTCACCCACATTTTGAAACTTTCTGAATATGGATTTCCAATCAATGAGCTAGAACTAAGGTTTATTGTTGCTGGTTATCTAAAATAAACAAGGAAGGAAAGTCTCCAAGTTTAAGAACAATATTCCAGGATACGATTGGGCTAAAGGTTTTCTTAAGCGTCACAAAATCCTTATATCCAGGTTTTCAGCAAATATAAAGAGGGCGAGATCAGCAACTACTGTTGAAGGATTAAGTGAGTTTATCGAAAACTTGGGCGAGGTTGTTGAAGGTGTGCCACCATGCAATGTGTGGAATTTTGATGAGACAAATCTCACCGGCGACCCGGGCAACAAGAAAATTATCTGCAGAAGAGACATGAAATACCCAGAGCGCATTGCAAACTCCAGAAAAAGCTCCACAAGTGTAATGTTTTGTGGCAATGCTGCTGGTCAGTTGTTGCCACCATATGTGGTATTTAGGGCAGAACATTTGTGGAACACATGGTGTGAAGGGAGTCCAAAAGGAGTGCGGTACAACCGTACCCGACATGGGTGGTTTGATGCAGCGACATTCCAGGACTGGTTTGAGTTTCATTGTTTGCCAATTCTTAAAAAGCAAGATGGAAAGAAAGTTATATTGGGGGATAACTTGTCATCTCACATAAACCAATATGTTGTGAAAATGTGTGAACAGAATAACATAAGTTTTGTTTGCCTCCCACCAAATACAACCCACATTACACAACCTTTAGATGTCGCTCTGTTTTCTCCCATGAAATCTGTTTGGAGGAAGATACTCAGTGACTGCAAGGAGACTGATGAAGGAAGAAGACATGGAACATTGCAAAAAGAACATTTTTTCTCCTCTTCTAAGTAAGCTTGTTAGTGGAATCAGCAAAACATCGCCATCAAATCTCAAATCAGGGTTTAAGAAGTGCGTAATTGTGCCTATCGATAAAACCCTAATTATGAGACGTTTACGATCTCAAGATTTACACATTGATGTTGGCCAAATAAGTGAGTCATTCATAACGCACCTCACCCAAAAGAAGAAGGACTTAGTTCCAACCAAAGAAGGCAAAGGACATAAGAAGAAATTGAATGTTCCTCCAGGGCAAAGTATTTCTGTAAATGACTTCATAGTTTGTGAGACAAGTGCAAGTTGCAGCAAGATTCCAAAGAGAGCAAGTTCTACCAGCAGAGAGAAAACTTTGAGCCATCGAGTTGTGCTAGTAAGAAGACCTCAAAGACACCATTGTGTAATGACGATTCCAGTGATGAAGAATCTGCAAATGAAGACAAATTCTATTGTGTTTCATCTGGACATAGTGAAGAGGATTCATTGTCATCAGCAGAAGTATCAGAACAATTTTCTGTCCCTCTGGAAAAATCTTCACTTGATAATGACAGTTGTTGTTGTGTACAATAGTGGAGAGTATCCGGGTGAAGTTATAACCAAAACATTTGAGGAAATGTAGGTAAATTGTATGGTTAAGAGTGGCATAGCCTGGAAATGGCCTGAAAGACCAGACAAATGCAAATATGAGAGGAGCAATGTTAAAATGAAAATTGAACCACCAATTAAGGGGAATGGAAAGGTACAATATTTTGGGAATCCTGGAATCGAAGATCAAGGATAAAATCTGAACTACTCATCATATTTCTTTGCGGTTTGTTTTGCCAACTAGATAATTTAATTACGGAGGGTTGTGTGTACAGCAGTGGCCACAATAATGCATAGTTTTTTAGAAAAAAAATTAAATAACTTTATGCAGAAATAAGGGGTATTATCCACAAAATTAAAAATTATACCAAAATGTAATTTTTATATTGTGTAATATAATATTATCTAGAACTCTATTATAATCAAAGTGAAAAACACTTGATCGCTGAATTTTAAAGGAATTTTAACCAATTAAAACCTGCCATGCAACATTTAGGTAAGGAAGGACACGCTTGTTGAGCAATTACGTAAAATTCTGTATTATATTGGGACATTATTTGTTCATCATCTATGGGATGCATATGGCCCAGATCGTTATTTGATTGACTTATTTAGGAAATTACAAGAATGGGCCAAAGTCACCCCACATTTGGGGTGAAAATGGCTCAAACTTTGTATACGCAATATTTTTCTGCCATTTTCAAAATTAGCTAAATGTTGTATTTTCATTGTGTTATACGAATGTAAAATTGCCTCAGAACCTAGCCACATTAAAAACACTGCACATTTAAATAAAAATTATGCATATAACACTTTGACCGTTACAACAGTAAACATTGTAAGCAAGGCTATGCAGTCTGAAAATATGGATTTAACATAAGCTTCACAATTGCTGAAGAACTGCTCAGAATTTGAAAGAGTAGGTACTGCGGTTATTCGTCTGCTCTGATAGCAGCTAAAGAAATTGCTTCTCAGGTTGGGATGGATCCTATTTTTAAGCCAATCCAATCCCGAAGTAGGGTGAAGACACCTAATTGAACGATACACAATCTAAGTTGGTGGTACTTTTTGAAAACAATGCAGTCATCTTAGATATACCTCAGAAAGTTCCGTACTCCGGCAACAGATAGCGCAGCATGACTACTTTGCCGCTTGGTACGCAACTTCGCCATTGTGTCCTTAGTATGAGCAGTACAAAACGGAAAGTGATTGCGGAGCATTTTAGTCAGTGTGACGCCTTGAATTATTACACGTTATTCATTTTAATTGTATATATCAAGATTATCAATGTGTTGTGACTGTAATAAAATAAGACAGTAGACGTTTCCATAAATTTTTCTTTTTAACTGTTTCAACACCACAATATAACTGAACGCCCAGCAGGCCATTATTTTACACAACAACAAATTCACAACACTGAAACTACACCAACTTTACAATACTAAAAACACACATACCAACTGTAACATATACAACATCACCTTCCACTTAAGTTGAAGACCGCTTCCAAATCATTAAAACACTAGTCATACTGATTATGAGAAAAACGGACAGGAGGCTTAACATTTCTTACAGGTCTTTCGTGCAAATTAAAATCAATTGTTTCGCCAGTATTTGAATCTAAATTATTTTCTGGATTATAGTCTCCAAATTGGCTATTAGGCATGGTTTTTGAGGGTAATAGAAACCAAAAATTACAATATCCTTTATTACACTCAAAATGATTGTTGTCACATAAGTAACTATTTATTAATTGCGTAACATGCACTTTCTTGACTTCTCCAGAATTAAGCTTAACCAAATATACAACATTACCAATTCTCTTGACGACAACACCAGGTAACCATTTTACTGGACCTTTCAAATGATGCAAGTTTACAAGAACCTTGTCGTTAAGGCCATATTTCACAGATTTTTTTATTTTTATATGTAAAAGAGTTGTGCATGGATACTTTAAAACTGGAGTCGTTTTTTGTTTAAGAACCATATTTTTCAATATATTTCACTTCTAAGTTGATAATTTATGGTTTTTGTGTACCGTTTTTTTTTAATTGACTATCCATTTTTCCCTACTAAATTGTATTTCATGTGATCCGTACCATCTGCACAACAAAATAACATATTATGAAAGCGATAAAGCAAGTTGCCGAATGCTTGTTGTAGTCTTAAGTGATGCTTAAATAAGCGCAAATATTTTGGTAAAAATCACCATTTATCTCTCATCGGAAAATTTTCAGATTTTGTTAATCGATAGCTTGAAACTTAATCTATGAAATAAAATCTGTTTCGTATTTCTTAGTAATTTGTAGCTCCCAAAAAACATCCCGTTTTGCAACACTGAATTTGTTATAAGTCAGTTGTCTCCAACACTCTTCTCTTGGACTGTACAGTAGTTGAGCCTGTGTTGCACGCACCCGGCCACCCGCTGACACCCATGGCGCGCGGAACTGTCTGCCCCCCTCGGGCAGCAGTAGACTGGTCTTTGACCTTGAAGATTAGTCACACAAACAAAGACACTTTCCAAGATTCAACTGGCAGAGTGAGCATCAGCTGGAAGACGTAAAGTGAAGTGAACTTTGTGGAAATAAATACTATTTTAGCTTTATGTATTAAACTTGATCATGGAGTTTTTTTTAAATGCTAATATTGATGGGCAAACAAATCCCGGGAAAACCTCGGGCTTCTCGTCCACGGAAACGAAATTAACACGCGAAAGCTGCGAACGAGATATGGAGGAAAAGAAGAAGAACAAGTAACATTGATAATGAGGAAGAGGGGCAAGCATATATATATATATATATATATATATTAATAATCTGAGTTTAATCGGAATAGAATAACAATTACTCTTACATGAAACAATATAGTTACATATTTTAGGTAATAAATACATTTCTATTGAATTGAGTTGTGTCGAAATTTAGAATTTGAAATATATTAAAGTTAATGTCAGCCCCATTGCAAATTTGATTTGAAAATGTAAAATTAAGCGCATGTTTTTGCAAATTGAGTATTGCAATATGTTGCTTCAAACTTAAAGGTGGAAACCTATTTTCCTATACGGATTTTAAAAAGTGTTCAATTCTAATTTTTAATTGGTATTTCACTTTGTTTTTTGTGGTAGTTATGTATGTTCAGTTTTACATTTAATAAACGCAATTTTTTTAACATAGGTACTGAAACTAGCTATCATTGCGTACTCAGTAGATTGCCAGCTAATGGTGCAAGAGGTTGCGGGTTTGAACAACGGCCAGGTTTAGTTCTTTGTGGTCAAAAATTTAAGTTGCTTTAGCCGTTCCCATTAGCAATGCAGCTTATAAACCCAAGTATTACAGCTAGATAATGTAAAGGTCAGGTGAATCTTGATTTCAGTTATGCTTAAACAATCTGGCTATTTATGTTAGTACATATCACGGGAAATTTTCTATACTGTTTTTATAGCTTTTGAGCAGTACATTTAACTTAGTTAAATAATTTTTTTTCTCTCAATCACAGCATGAGTAAAATTATAAATCATATAACTGGGACTGTATTTAGAAGTATAGAAATACTATAGCATCAAGTTCCTGCTCTGAATACATTCATAGTGTCAAGCCTTATTGCCAAGTGCTTTTTACAACGAGTCTCCAAAATTCAACGCACAAAGTTTCACAACATAATAAATTATTTTCTCAAAATAAACAAACATATATATAAGATTGCCTTAAATTGTATAATAATATTTCAAATATATATTTTTAAGTCATTATTTAACATTTGTCCATATTACGTAGTATGACATTGTATCATTGATATTACCCGCCTGCCATGATTAGGTAGATTTAGAATAAAGGCTACCTATTGTAGCCGTTCTCACGTGCGACTTCCGGAAAATTTTTACATAGTTTTTCGTTTTATGGTCCACAGACCCCAAAACCATAGTCAACTCAAAAGTTTATATATATATATATATATATATATACACACACACATCAAATTTTTATGAACACAATAACAGCCACAATTTTTTTACAAATAACTTCCAAAATGATACATAAAATATAGTTAATGGGTAAAATCCGACCCAATGGGCAGAAGTGGGGAATGGTTTCCGAAAAACAGAAAAACCGCAATAACTCCCTTAACATGATGAATATAACATCCGCTAGAGCGTCTAATAAATTGTAGTGAAATACGATTTTTTTTTGTTTGGTCTAAACTAATATTTTATACAGCCAACTATAATTGCAAAGGATGAAAAAAACAGGGGTTGAAGAACAATGTATAGGTAGATTTCAAAGTAACTATTACTTATGTAAATATTTTTTTAACTTCTATAAACTTATTGAATGGATGTAATAGTGTATCTACTGAGAAAGTTATGAATTTTTTAAAATTCTTCCCCTTATTTTCAACCGCTTGCAGCAATGGTTCGTCCGATCGAAAATTGTTTCAGACAAAAGTTTTAGGTAAAAATTATAAAATTATTATACAGTATTTACGAATTCGATGTTGTGACTTCGAAGGAAGTTGTGATTTTTTTTTTGTTCGCCAACCCTTGTTTTTTCAACCCCTTGCAGTTGCGGTTGGTCGTATAAAAATTATTTCAGACGAAACATGTACATAATAATTTACGGTTTCACACTAAAACAGAGAGGATTTATCAGAGTACATGGTACATTAATTATGATTTTTTTTTTAATTTGACCCCTTTATTTTTTCAACCCCCTGCAACAATGGTTCATCTTATCAAAAATTGTTTCAGACAAAAGTTTTTGACAAAAATTATAATATTTACGAACAATTTGAAAGGATTGAATATTGTCTCTATTGAGGGAGTTATGACTTTTTGTTTAAATTTTAACCCTTATTTTTTCAACCCCTTCCATAACGGTTCGTCTAATCAAAACTTGTTTCAGACAAAAGTTTTAGATACAAATTATTAGAAAAATACATAATTTGTACTAATTCGATGTTATGCCTACGAACAGAGTTATGATTTTTTTGTCCACCAACCCTTGTTTTTCAACCCCTTGCAGTTGTGATTGGAGCAGGAATCGCTCATTCATCAGGTCCCTCGTGGCACCATTGCGTGGAAAAAAAATGTGCGGAAGAAGTCCAGGAAAAACTTTGAAGAATATTGTGTTCTAGGCGTGAAAAAATTAGAAAATGTCTGAACAACAAGTTCATTAATTCCAAATGGCCTAAATGAATAAGAAAGGTACAATTGCTTTAGATAACGATTACGGAGCAGAAAGCTTAGAGCCAGACATACCTGAAGTTGAAATGCAGAAGAAGGCGGGTGAATTACTAAATAAATTAAGTGACGATGATGATGTCTGTACTCATGATAAGCTGTTCGCTTTAGAAAGGAATACGCAAGGCCAGCACGACAACGCACTTTTGGAGAAAAACACGTCTGAATCGTCTAACAGCATCCAGTTTTGGATTAGTAATTCGAAGATTACATCATACTTCTTGCCACAATCTTGTGAAGAACATTCTCTTCAAGAAAGAACTACATACTGAGGCGGTTAAATTTGGAAGGCTACATGAAAAAACCGCACTGCGCACATATGAAGAGATCACTGGTGTGACTACAGAAAAGTGTGGAATATTTGTGTCTCAGACAACCTCGGTGCTTCTCCAGACGCTCTAGTAGGCAGTGATGGCATTGTAGAGGTACCTAAAGTGTTTTCCTTCTTTTGGTGAAAATGAATTTTTAGATTTACTTAAAGGAAAGTGCTTGAATTGTTTAGAAGAACAAGACGGTAGTCAGCATCTCAAGAAAACTCACTGTTTTCATTACCAAATTCAGGGACAGCTTATCATTTCAAACAAAAAGTATTGCGATTTCATTGCCTACAGCAGCATTAACTTCTTTGGTCAAAGAATTTTTAAAGATGAACAATTTTGGTTTGACAAGATGATACCTGAAATAATAGATAGCCGCAAAAAGAGGAAAATGAAATGCAGAGACCCTAAATATATTTTAGAAGCACAAGAAAAGAAACAAATGGCAAGTAAACCAAAATTAAAAAATGATTAGTTTTTTCTATAAATAACTGAACATAAGTCTTTGATAACAAACTAATATGCTATATTAGGCCTAGTTTTTACAAAAGTTAAACAATAGTAATAATAAAAGGTGACTGCTTTATCGTAAAATCATAGAGTTTTTTTATATATATAAAATTATTTTTTAGAAGTGTTTCGAACTATTGCAAGAATTTGTGTGTATTTTTTCATCTGCTGCCATAAACATTCCATACATATATTTTGACATATAGTTAATTTTAATCAACACTAGTTTTGTTTGTTTTCACAATTAAAAATATTGCATTATTGAATTACGTTATAATCAGAAGTGTTTTCAGTAGCGAAAATGTGTTTTCTCTTCAATTTATATAGGAAATTTTCTTCATATTAGATACAACATGTACGAGATGATTATTACAGAGGTTTCATAAAGTATGCTTGATCTGTCTTAGTACGACTATGACGGCAATTGTTTCGTTTTGGGATTTTAGCACTGGAAGTAGTAAACATTTAAATTATTTAAATTTTTTTAATCTGAATTTGCAAAACATTTTTGTAAGTGTTGGAATCTTGGTACTTAAGGTACGTGCCATTTAAATTTCTAATAAATATATGAGTAATTTGTGAGGAAACGTTACTGTTTATTTCGAGGATTCAGAAATTCAGATGGAAAGTATTCCGAGTGTTTATATATTGTATGCACACTCACAGTAAAAATCTATGTAGAAACCTATTATAGATTTTACGTTACAATTCTACAAAATAAATGTTACTGGAAAGGAAATGTTTTGCGATCTTGGAAAATAGAAATCTCATAAATAAGTTTAAAATGAACCAAATTATGCTTATCTACTGTAAAAAAAATGTTTGGCATCCTAGTAGTTCCCAAAATAAAATGCTGCATATAAAATACTTTGAGTGTGTGCTCTCGCAATTTCAAATTCTTGCGCATTCTTAAATATTCAAAAGCCTAAGAGTCATTATATGGTATGGAAACAATTTGACCATTTTTTTTGTATTAGGGTTTTAGTTACATGCCAATACGTTAAACTTACTATTAAAAAATGCAGGAGACATTATATTTCATACAGAGATAATGGAGCTGCCCAGCGCGATGCTGTGTTTCAGCTGAGATTTTCAGAGGAAACGCCAATGGAGCTAAGGGACTCCTTGTCAAGGAAGTGATCGCGTGCCATATTTTCTGTCCTCTTCGCTTTGACGTTTCGGTTGTCCCTCAGTTCCTAGAAACTCTGCAGGTAGTCCTTGATGAAGGGTGTGAGCGGATGATGAAGGTTGTGGGGGTTGCCCGGTGGAGGGAGGCAGGGTGGAAGAGGACGGCATTAGGGAGAGTACAGTCGCGCCTAGAACATTGTGGCCGGGCATATACCAGACTTGCGGGCAGGTAATTTGGCCTTAACTGGATAAATTTTATAAGTACATTCTTGAGGAGGAGTGAACCTTACTTTCCCCCTCCTGGGTGTTTGCAAACAATTAGTTTTATTTTTAAGACAACTGACTGGATTCAACAGAGAAAGAGGACATTTGGGATCATAATTTAACATGAGACTCATCGGAGACACACAAGTAACACTTGAAGGAGTAGACCTTAGTGAAAACAAACATTGATTAACACTGGTCTGTAATGAAACAGTACTATTTGACAGTACAGATCTTAACAAGGACCTTTTAAAAGATTGCACCTCTCTTTTGGCTAAGCCATTAGAGCAAGGATTATATGGTGGAATTTTAGTTAACTTAATTCCTCTGTTACGACAGTAACTATCAAATCCTTCGGCATTAAATGGTGAACCGTTATCAGACACTATAACACTAAGTACAGAAAATCTAGAAAAACATTCACTTAACTTAAGAATAACATCATCTAACTTTGTATTACTCATGACAAAACATTCAATCCATTTCGTGTAATCATCAATAACAATCAAAAACTTTGCTTTGTGAGTGTCTGACAAATCCACGTGAATTCTATACCAAGGACATTTAGAATTAGGACATGATTTAGTTATTCTACGACTATAATTTTGGACTGACTTACACACTTACATTTTCTCACTTTCCGTTCAATATCGTTATACATTCCAAACCACCAAACATAAGACCGTGCTAACAACTTGCATCTCGTGATACCAACATGATCTGCATGGAGTAATGATAATATTTTACTCTTCAATTAATCAGGTATAACCACTTTATTACCAAACATAAGACATCCCTCCTGAATCGACAATAGGTTAAATATTTTACTATACCTTTTTAACTCTGGTTTACTATACAATTCCTTGATATTACCACTTAATAGTACATTCATGACCTTACTTAACACAAAATCCATTGAAGTTACCTCGGCAATTTCTTTATAAGGCACTAAAGGAGTAGACATGTAAATAAAGTTCCAATCAGATTCATCACCATGAAAATCAGTAACACCTTTGTCTGGTAAACGTGAAAAACAATCAGCATTCTGAATGTGTTTACCTTTCTTAAATTGTATTTTATACTGATAAGATGAAAGAATAAGAGACCATCGGAGTATGCGAGCTGCTGCCACTTGTGGAAGCTTTTTACCTTCCGCAAACAAACACAATAATGGTTCATGATCAGTTATTGTGAACCGATTTCCTATAAGGTACTTGTGAAACTTGGTAACACCAAAAATAATACTTAACGCCTCTCTATGCAACTGACTATAATTCTTTTGAGCAGGTGTAAGCGTTGCGGACTCAAAAGCAACGGGTTTCTCTATACCATCACAAATCTGACTTAATACCGCACCTACACCATAACAACTACTGTCACAAGTAAGAATGATTGGCTTTGATGGATCAAACAGGACTAAAAGTGACTTCTCTGATATGACAGATTTACTTTTCAAAAAGGCCTGCTCACACTCCTCTGATCATTACCAAGGAACATCTTTCCTAAGTAACTTGTGCAAAGGTTCCAAGACATCAGGGGCCATGTCAACAAATTTAAGGTAGTAATTGAACAACCCAAGATAAGATTTCAACTGAGTCACATTTTCAGGACGTGGGACTGAGAGTAACTTTTCTATCTTAGATTTACATGGGCTAAGGCCATTAGCACTAAGTACCTACCCTAATATCTCTAAGGATGTGACAAAAAACTCACATTTGTCAATATTTATTTTAACATTATAATCATTAAGACGTTTAAGCACTGTAAATAACTCACGTTTACAGCAATCATAATCTTTACCACCAATTATAATGTCATCTTGATAAGCACCACAATGATAAATATTTTCCAATATCTTGTCTATGACAGATTGAAAAATAGCGGGAGCTGATGACAGACTAAAACACAAGCGGTTATAAACAAACAAACCACAAATGGTATTAATAGTTAAGAATTTTTTACTATTCTCATCGACTTCTAATTGCAAATACGCATTTGACAGATCTAACCTACAAAAAATCTTACAATCATGAAATTTTTGAAATAAATCTTCAATTTTTGGCAAGGGATATTGATCAATATTTAGAAATTTATTGAGTGTAACTTTCAGGTCCACACACAATCTAACACCACCATATTTCTTAGGGACACAAAAAATAGGAGATGCCCACTGACTATAATTAACTCTAGATATTATGCCGTTAGATTCGAGAGATAATAATTCCTTTTTTACGTTTTCTCTCAACGCATATGGGACATCATATGCCTTACAAAATACAGGGACGCAATCATCTTTAACATTAATGTTGGCTTTAAATTGCATGATTGGTTCGTTATTCCTTTGTCTGCAAAATGCAGCAGGAAATTGTATTTCGAGGTCTTTTACTATAGACTTGCTACAACCTAATTGCTCTTGCTCAAACGTATTCACACTGACACACTCACTAATTGACTTCTCAAAGAAAATTCTTCATGACGGTACTAGAACATCTAACCAATCTCGACCAAGTAAAGCCTTGTTATGTTTCCTTAGCATTACCAATAGTTCGAAAGTACCAAAATCTCTATTATTGAACTTGACTCTGACAACACATTTTCCCAAAATGGGTAAGGCTTGATCATTTGCTGCCAATAATTTTCCATCAAATTTAACTAAATCATCATTGGAAAAATACTGTTTGAAAATATTTATGGGAACTAATGTACATGCTGAACCAGTATCGACGTCAAACACTATAGACCTACAATTAATTTCAATACTTAACTGTACTGGGTTAGGCATGGATGACTCACTTGTCCTATGACAAGAAAGGGTTATAAGATTGTTGCGAACAGTCTTGCTAAGGCAAAATTAAGAAATGTGACCTCGTTTGCCACAATTATAACATGTCCAGACAAAGATGGACAATGATTAGGTTGATGCTTGACAAGACACTGACCACATCGTTTCCTCTGCTTTGAAGTAGCGTGAGGAGAACTAGACCGCTGGCCTTGATTTTTCGATCGCAACCGACTTCTATAACTCACTGCACTGCTACGTTGACCAACTTGAGACGAAGACGCTGGATGATTTTTCTTCACGTCGCGTAGAGACCAAACATCTGAAGCACTGCCAGGATGTTGAGTTGACAAAACTATTTTGCCCGCGGAAACAGTAGCACTTTCCATATCAAGGAAAATATTTGACAAGCGTTATTGAAAGTTAGGTTAGTATCATCAACTAACAAGCAATTGACCATACCCTTATCACGAAGACTAATCACCAACTGATCACTTAAGGCTCGATCAAGAAAAGTATTAAACTCACATTTAATGGAAAGTTGTTTCAAATCAGCTATTAAATCCGAAAGGCATTCTCCATTGCGCTGAAATCTGCTGTGAAACTTAAATATCTCGGCTATCACACGTGTCGTCGGAGCATAATGAGACAATAAACTTTTCTTGCATTCTTAAAAGGTACACTCTTTGACTGTTTTCGGCACTAACATATTTTTAAGGACATTAAAATGTTCAGGGCTAAGAAAAACCATAAGATGATCAACCTTTTTCTGGGATGTTTGAATATTATGAATGTTGAAATAAGATTCCAGACGTTCTAGAAAGTTATCGACGGGTTCGTCATTGGGGTTAAACGGAGCAAAACTGTTACTCTGCATGTTGAAAGGATGTAACACAGACGGAGACTTGATATCCTTACAGTCACTTGCGAGGCCAAAACAGAACATAACACCAAGGCCTACAATCCACGACGAAAAAAAGGCCATCCTCGTCGCCAAATATGTTGTGACTGTAATAAAATAAGACAGTAGACGTTTCCATAACTTTACTGTTTCAACACCACACTATAACTGAACGCCCAGCAGGCCATTCTTTTACACAACAACAAATCCACAACACTGAAACTACACCAACTTTACAATACTAAAAACACACATACCAACTGTAACATATACAACACAATGCTAATGACATTGTCTTTATTTTAAAAAACTCACAGAAGCCTGAAGAAATACGTGGTACGTATTCCAAGCAATAATTTTTGTTAGCAAACCTTTTATAACCTTACAAAATTAGCAAAAAAATAAGGATTTTGCATTGTCTTTACAAAAGCCTCGTGCAGAACTAGAGGTAATGTGTTTGCGTATTTACGAGTACTCACATGTTCATAGAAGTTATCACCAAATTAAGTACCTCTATTTTTTATCACCAATTTAGGTACCAAAATTGTATCAAAAACTTAAGTAACCTTGTTTTAAACATTCAATAAATGCAATGATTATTTATTTTTCGAGCAGGACATAGCAACATTCAAATTTTTATTTACATTGTTTTAGGCTAGACCTTCATCTGAAGAAGGATGGAGAAATCCGTATCAGATGGTGATGGTCACAAAAAAAGTTACAGAAATGACAGCGCTTCTGATATTATTGAAGCTGCAAGACTGGTTCTGCAAGAAAACTTCAGTATCAACAAAGCTGCAAAAGAAAAAAAAATCCCATGGAGATCCTTAAAGTGATTTGTGTCAGACGATCAAGAACGTAGTACGACCCCATCTGCTGCCACTGGTTTGAAGAAAATGGGTAGGCCATTTGCACTAGAACTTGAGCA
This sequence comes from Bacillus rossius redtenbacheri, assembly GCF_032445375.1. Lineage (NCBI taxonomy): Eukaryota > Metazoa > Arthropoda > Insecta > Phasmatodea > Bacillidae > Bacillus > Bacillus rossius. The sequence continues at coordinate 300,641,602 of NC_086330.1, read as the reverse complement.
AAAAGTGTTCAATTACATCATTAACATGCAGGAATTTGGGTTTGGGCTTACTGTTAATCAGGTGAAAGTAATTGCATTTGACGTTGTAGAAGCTTCTGGCTGAGGACATTTCTTCAACACAGAAAAGAAATGTGCTAGTAAGAAGTGGTGGATGAATTTTAAACAACGTTACGGCCTAACCTTGCGAGTCCCTGAAAACCTGTCAGCATACCGGGCATCTATGGCCAACCTTAAAATGGTGGATAACTATTTCGACAAACTGACAGATACCATGGCCAAACTAAACATTCAGCACAAACCAGAAGATCATGTGTGGAATGTTGATGAGACAGGGATAATGTATGTTGTGAAACCTGGGAAAGTGGTGACAGAAATAGGAAAGAAGTTCATTTACAGAAGAAGCTATGACGAACGTGGGGAAACTATGACACTTGTAGGCTGTGTATGTGCCAACGGGACTTGGATCCCTCCTTTCATTATCTTCAAAGGTGTTCGCTGGAATTTGGATTTCAAGAAAGATTGTTTGCCAAACACTCAAGTGCATTTATCAGAGAAAGGTTGAATAACAAAGTAACTTTTTATAATTTGGTTCAAATTTTTCCTTGAGAGCACCACTGGTTCGCCAAAACCCATCCTCATGCTCATGGACTCACATGGGTCTCACATAACCCCTGAAATGATCGAGCTAGCACATGCAAACAATGTGCATCTGTTAACGATTCCATCCCACACAACACACATTCTCCAGCCTTTAGATGTTGTGGAGTCTACAAAGCATTGAAATGTGCTTGGCAAAAAGAGCTCTATCAATACATGAATGACCACCCGATGGAAAAACCAAACAAAACAAATTTCCATGAAATTTTCAAAGTCCCATTTGTGAAAGCTATGTCAACCAAAAATATCACAAATGCTTTTAGAAGTTGCGGCATTGTTCCTCTGAACAGAGATGCCATTCAAAAAAAAAATTGGCTCCACCACTTCTGACAGAACAGGCAGCACCAGACTCGACACAATGCAATAGACCTATCGCTAGGGAACCAATCTGCAGTATCATTGCTGATGTAGGATCAAGTCTTTGTGAGCAGATTCAATCATCACCAGCTGATGTCATCCTCAAGGTGGCAACGCCTGGACCTAGGCCTACAAAAAAGAATTCAAGACCCTCATCATCCAGATCAGCCACGTTAATCACTAGTAGGCCTACGCCTGATCCAACTATGAAGAAACCTCAACAATCTTCAGAAAAACTTCGTCGACACAAATAAACTTTTAGTGCTTCATCAGCTGGACCATCAGGAACAGCAAATTCAGTATCAAATGATGAAGATTGGACTTGCGGGGCGTGTAGCCAGAAATTCTCTTCAGACATGATGAAGAAAAATGGGAAGAAATGGGTACAGTGCTCATTTTGTCTCATTCCATATCATGAACTCTGCCAAAGTCAACCAGTAACGAATCTTGTTTATATGTGTGACTTATGCACTAATGGTGATGATTGAGATTAGACTTAAGTTTAAATTTTTTTTCTCAATGTTAAGTTTAAGGATTTTTATATCATATATATTCTAATAGATCTACTTATTATTAATGAATCACAACAGAAATATTTGTAGGTTTGTAAATCCATTTTTTAAAACCAATTCTTATCTGATTTCTGCTGTGAAATGTGAATTTGTGTTTGTTTATGTTTTTTTAATCATTTTTGACGTGACAACATCTAATAAATCGATGAACGCCGGCTGCACGCACGAAAAAGTGTCCCACTACGGATGTCCCACTACGGATGTGTTCTGTTTGCTCATTGTACGCATGCGTGGCATCTCTCTTCATGCTCATTGTACGCATGCGTGGCATCTCTCTTCATGCTGATTGTACGCATGCGTGGCATCTCTCTTCCACTCGATTAGAACAACCATCGATTTGACTTTTCAATCATATTTTCGTCGTTTGAGTTATTAATATTATGTAATTTAACGATCGTCCACCGATTTTCAGCACAATCGGTACGGTTATTTAAAAGTAATGTTGAAAATTCAAATACGTTTTGAACCAACAATGGTGTTTTACAGTTACACATAATAATTCAAATTACACCCGGGATCTTTTGCACAATGTTTTAAAAAATATTGTAACACATTATAAATAAGTTTGGTGTATTTGGGATGCATATTTGTTATAAAATCGTGTTAATATTATACCCCTACCGTGAACAAAGTTTTTATAAATTTATATATATAACATTTGAAACTTCATTACCTTAGTATGGCCTCGTGGGCATGTGGTTAGCGTACCTAACTCTTAAACTAAAGGTTGTCGGTTCGAAACCCAGCAGCTGTGAATTTTTTTTTTTTTTGTACTTGTAAAAATAAATATGGCGCACGCAACATTTCAAAAGTAATAAATATATTTGAATTAATGAATGCAAATAAAAGTAAATTTATTAATTCAATTGCACATTTCATTTCACTCCTTTGTATCCATACAAAATAGTGATAATTAAATAAAAATGATTCAATTTTATTCTTAAAAGTATGCAGAGGTAGATTTTATCATGCAAAAGATTGAAAAATTAAAAAAAAATTTTTCCTCAAAGAATATAATATTTTTAATGCCTAAATGGTTTGGTTGCAAAAACCTATTGAGGCTCAGTCTCAGGCCGAATATGATATTTCCTTTTCTTTTGGATCAATCATTTCATCAATGTTTTGTTATGACGTCACGTTAAACTATTGTCCGTAAACCGACTTTACAGACAACCAATTTTTTTGTTGTTTTATGTTTTCCATTGTATGGTATTGTTTTAACGATACTGTATAAATTAGTACATGGTTATATTGCATTATCAAGTAATAATTAATCAATATTTGTACCTTATTTCAGAATATCACCAAATAAGGGACTACGATCACCAAAATAGGTCCCTAATCACCAAATTAAGTAGCAATGACAAGCGTTTGGTATTTGCATCATAATTTTGTAAAACATAAAAATAAATAGATATTATTTATACCAAATTGTAGGCAACACTTAAAGGTAAACTGCAACGACGATACATTTTGGCTCACTATTTCTGGGCACAGGAAATTTGATCAAATTTTCCAAATATCACCAAATTAGGTGACTTTACCCTAAGAAGAAATAATTTGAATACGAGGCAGAAGATTATACACCAACAGATCCTGAAGAATTGTTTAAAATGAATGGTCTTTACTAGATGATCGATACAATTGAGAATGCTTTGGTTACTCGAGTTACACATGTTATCTTTAAAAGATTTGTGCAATGGGAGTGCATGACTTGATGTAAGTTTTTGGACATACGCCATTGCTAAGAACTTTTTCTGTTGAAGAAAAACTAATAAATAAAATAATTTAATAAAAATAAAAATAAAAATACTCAAAAAAAGATACAAAAAACACACAAAATTAAGCAAACAATTGCTGTTGTCAACAAGGATATGAACACCACAAAATATTCCGAAACAGGAATATGGTCAGCAAACAAAGAAAAAACAAAGAAAAATGTACTAAGAGAACGAAAAAATCCCCACAAATGATGACAACACAAAAATATTGAAACCCAAAATAATTCAGCACAACAGTTGAAGCGAGACAAAAAACATGACAAAACGAAAAAACAAACAAATACAATAGTTTTACCTAAACAGAAACAAGCGACGTTTCGGGAACTGCTATCTGCTCCCGTCCTCAGGCAGAGACGCACATGGTACGGAAACACAGGTGCGACTGAGAAGGGGCTGCCGCCGTTTCCTCATATGCTCGGCCGGGAGCGTGTGACAGCGATACCGGGAACTATTACGTTCCCATAACTCGCTATGTGGTCGCCAATATAAATAGTGCAACCCCGTCACTTTGATCGAATCATTGGAAACGTCGGCGGGGCGCGATGTGTGTGATTTTAAGATTAAAGGTGGCTCACGGTCCAGAAGAAGTAAAATAGCTGTCGCATGTTGCTTGGCTCTATTTTTAATAGTGTAGGTGTCAGGCGGGGGGAGGTCACCCTTTCCCCTCAGTTAGTTGGCTAACTGATGCATGAGAGTGTCGTGATGTCTGTATTTAGAGGCGTGTGGAGTGTGCGCAAAAATGGCCTAATTAATTTCGTTGTGTGAGTGTAGTGTATAGCTCCAAGGCCGCACATACCCGGCTGACCAAGCAGGCATATCATCGTGTAAGTTTACCGATGTGTAGGAGAAATTACATAGATTAGTAAACACCTGGCCGCCTTAAGGACCGAACTATTGCGTTCCAGTATAGTTCGGTCAAAGTTAGGCTAAACCAGTATTGCTGTAGTTAGCCCCCAGGCTGTTGTCGTCTAAACCTGAAAAATAGAGAGTGAAATTAGTAAATGAATGTCATCCTATTATATTATTGTTCGAGCAGAGAGATGCCCTCGTCCAGTTTTTTTTTTTTTTTTTTTTTTTTTTTTTTTTTTTTTTTTTTTTTTTTTTTTTTTTTTTTTGTCGCAATTCAAAAACCCATGCCTTCCGAGACGCGGCCGGCACTGGAGGTGAAGCCTGCCAGGCGGGTCTCGCCCTTCAGGCATACGGAGTCAGCCCTAACACACAGGCAGTGACCCGCTGCATGGGTCAAAACCTACACCTGCATGCTTCGGACCATTTCGAATTAGCAAGAAAATGAAAGTTACATTAATGAATTAATTAATAATGGCTGGGGAAAACAACTAGCAAGGACTAGTGGAGGAGGTGGGGGAAGGAAAGATTTGGTAATTAAAGGAATTAGGGCCTGCGGTCGAGTTGTCGCTGGTTTATAATTAGAGCCCCGCTGGGTCAAAGGTAGTGTTGACGCAATAAAATAGAGCCCCGCTGGGCCAAAAGTAGTGTTGACGCAATATTTACGAGTCCTGGGCATGTCAATCATTGGCTAGTCCAATGTTGATTATTTGCACCGCAGGACGTAGACAGGCACATCGGGGCCAGAGAGAAACGTCTGCTACGTTTGCTAAGTTGCCCTGCGTACATGGGATGTGTGGATTCTAGTATAACCTGGCTTAGGCAAGTCGCGGTTTTTTAAACTGTCGCTGTGCAGCTGGGTCGTAGTCCGGAAGTGAATTCATATAAGTATTGGCATGTTCAGGGAGCTGGCCATAAAAAGACCTGTTTTGCCGTTTTATATATTCCTCTACATATTCTACTTTGAGTAGCTGGTGTACTTCTAGTGTGCTGGTGTACCAGCCGCAATCTGCAATGGCTCTAAGAAATTTATTTTGAGTGACCTGTACTTTATCGATATGGCATTTTGCTGCATAGCCCCAGATTTCGCAAGCATATAATAATTGAGGGCGAACTATTTGTAAATACAGCTGTAATTTTTTCTTTCTAGGAAATTGGGGGGCCTTAAACATTGAGTATAGGCTGCGCAAAGTGCCTCGCGCAAACTGTGTCACCTTAGTGGTGTGAACTTTCCAGGTGAGCCTGGTATCTAGAGTTAAACCTAAATATCTAGCCGATTTAACAAATGGTATGGCTTGATTAAAAATTTTTAATTCGCGGTCGGGGGCGGTGTATTTTTTAGTTAAAATTAAAGTTGTGGACTTGGCTCCATTTATTTTAATGCGCCAGCGAGTGTACCATTGTTCGAGTGAGGTAAGCTGCCTCTGAACTTTGGTTAAAGCAAACTTCAAATTCGGGGATTGATATATTATTGCAGTGTCGTCTGCATATAATTGCACGTGGGCATGTTCCCGCGGGATGTCGGCTGTGTAAACATTATAGAAAAAGGGTGAGAGTGGGGACCCCTGCGGCACACCTGCTGTCAGCTCCCGAGTGGATGATTTCGCCCCCTCTATTGATACAAAAAATTTTCGACGCCATAAATAGTGGGCCACCAGATGAATATACGTGTCTGGAAAGTTAAATGTAATTAATTTTTGAATTAAGCCAGGTATCCAAACTTTGTCGAAAGCTTTTTCCGCGTCTAGCATCGTTGCGACAGTAAATTTCGCTCGTGAGTTAAAACCGTCAGTGGCCTCTTCAATGAGCTTAATTAGGGGGTGAGAGGTAGAGTGGCCCCTTCTAAAACCAAATTGGTTATCTGGAATGACTTCGTGTTCGTCCGAATGGTGTTGAAGTCGTTTGAGTAAAATTTTTTCGAAAATTTTACTCATGCTATTTAGGAGGCTAATAGGTCGCCTGTTTTGTGGTAGTGACGCATTTTTTCCCGGTTTCGGAATGGTGTAACTTTAGCTAGTTTCCATGACGCTGGGTAGGATTTAAGAATAAAAATAGCATTTATTATTTTAAGAAAGTATTGTATAGCCTGAAATGATAATTTCTTTAAAGTATCAAAATTTATTCCGTCAGGTCCGCCTGCTTTATTTTTTGGTCGCGAGTGAATAGCTTCTAAGAGCTCTTTAATTGTTACGAGTTCCGGCTCGGCTTGTGGAACGATTTGTAAATAGTTATTAACAGCTACTGTCGTGGTCCTAGTAAACTGAGGCTCGTTTATGTCCTCGTTTGGTGAAAATTGTTTTTCAAAAATGTCTGCTATAGCATTTGCTTTATCTATCGCGTCATATTTAATGCCCGCGTTTGTAACAATGGCCGGTGTGGAGATAAATTTATTTTTCCCTCGTAAATTGCGTGTGAGCCGCCACATTTGCCGAGGTTGAGTTGCGCACTCTGTTATTAAGTTTCCGTATTTTTCTATTTTTAAATCTTTAAGTTTTCGCGAGACTTGAGCTTTAAGGCGATTGTATTCAGTCCTAGCTTGCGGTGTTCTCGTTCGTTGATAAGTGTTGCGCGCCTGCCGTTTTAAAACGATTAGCATGTCTACATCTGGGTAATTTATTCGCGTAAATTCTCTTTTATTCACGATTGTCGTGTGTTTTTTGCGCACGTCTGTAATTGTGTCGGTGAAAAGTTTTACGTGAGTTTCGAGCTCATCTGCTGTGTCTATCGCTGGAGTTTCTGTAAAAGTTAATTCCAGGTCTTCGCGAAATTTGTCCCAGTCGGGAATACCAAAAGTGCGGCTAAATATCGCTGCGCAAAATTGAGCATTAAAAGTTAATTGAATTAGTACCGGAAAATGGTCTGAGTCAAGCTCATCTAATTTTTCTGAAATAACCTGCGCACCTGGTATGTTTGTAAGAGCTATATCTAATATGTCAGGCATGCCACCATTCGTTGGATAGCAAGTTGGCGAGCCTGGAGCAAAAATTTCGTAATTATTTGCTACCGAATGATCTAATAATTTTCTGCCTGCTGGGTTAGTATTTTTGCATCCCCAGTCTTCGTTTTTGCTGTTTAAATCGCCTGCGATGAAAAAGTGTTGCTGTGGATTAATTAATTTATTTAAATCCCTAGAAAGTAGTGGCTTATCTGGGGGTTTATATACTGCCGACATGCAGACATGCGCATTTTTATTACGAATATTTATGCTGGTGGCCTCTAGGTGCTCTAAGCCAGTTATTTCTATCGGATGGTGATGAATCCCGTGTTTAATTAATATGGCTGTGCCGCCCCCACGAGTGGCGCGGTCAGTGCGGTAAGTGGTGTAACCACAAATATTAAATCGATGATGCGGTGATAGGTGAGTCTCGGTAATGAATGCCACATCAATCCCATATATTACAAGGCACTGTTCCAACTCGTACGACCGAAGGCGGAGACCACATGCATTAAAGTTTAGGAGTTGTAGTGTTTTCCCCATGTTTACTGCCATTTACTGGAGCACTGTCGCGAGTGCTTCCAATAGAATGGTTTGGCTGTATTTAATGCTCTCGGTGGAGCGGATGCGTGCGTAATACGGTTCGAGTGCCTTCACTAAATTCCAATAATCGCACATGCGCAAGATCTCTGCGAGTTCCACGAGGCTAGTGATATTATTATTTGGCTGTGCTTCTGGCGCGGTTTCTGTTCTATGCTGCTGGCTCTTCTCGACGCGAGCCTGCACGATTTCCGTTGCCGTGCGCCGTGGTGCGCTTACGCCTGACGTAGCTGCCGCGTATGACGTCGAAGCTACTGCCTGTGTTTGATTTATGCCCGGTTGGCTGGCCTGCTCGCTGGGCCGTGCGTTTCGCGGACTGCGCTCTGTTGTTGTTGTTGTTGCCCGGTGCACGTGTTCCCTGGTGGGCGCGGGGGGAGGGGGGAAACTTTCCCGCGTCGGTGCGGCCGGCTGTGCTCGCGAGGCTGTGCGCGCAGCTTTTTGTGCTGCCTGTTCCGCGGCGGCCTGTCTACGCGACTCTACAATCTTCAAAAACGCGGGGCACTGTCGCCAGGCCGCGGTGTGGCCTGTCTCTTTACAGTTCGAGCACACCTTTGGTGCCTCCTCTGGGACTGGGCATTCGCTGCGGGGATGCGAACCCGCGCACCTGATGCATTTAGGTACTTCTGAACAGTTTCCGGTGGTGTGTCCGAAGGAACTACACCTCTTACAGAGCGGGACGTCTTCCGCGCGAGTCGTGTACCGCTCAATCTTTATACCACTTGTGTAGTATAGTTGTTTGACGGCGTAGATGTCGTGCGCGCTAGGTGCCACGCACACCACGAATGACGGTGTTGGCTCGAAAAACTCTTGCCCTGAGTTGCGGTCTGTTAGCCGCCGACTGAGCTGTTTGATGAAATTTACTTTAAACCCGAGCGCGGTGAGCTCCTCAGAAATCGCATCAACCGGCGTGAATTTACTCAAATTCTTGATCACTACTTTTTCCCCTCGCTCGCTGGGCTGGGAGAAAGTGTGGAAAGGCACATTATTTGCTTTAAACCAAGCGGTCGCTTTGTCTTGGTCCAATTTGCCATCAAATGTTATGCGCACTTCTTGACGCTTCGTCAGCGTCATTCGGTTTTTGATGCCGAGTCGCGCGAAGGCAGGGCCCAAGCTGCCGATTGCCTGACTGTTGCGGATTACGAATGGTACGCGTTTGTAGCGCGGAGCCTCGTCAGTCGGTGTCCGTTGTTGCGGTGTCGGTACCGCTTGTGACGCATCGCTATTACGCCTGCGTTGTCTACGCTCAACAGTGGTGAAGCCACTGTTGTCGTCCTCGGTTGTGGTGGGCTGGAGCCCTGACGGTTTTTTAGACTGAACAGAGTGTTCAGTCTCTGAGTCGCTGCCCTCATGCGTGCGCTTCGTCGCGGTGCCGACCTCCATCTCCTCGTCGCTACTACTCATCGCAAGTAGGTGCCCCGCCTTGAAAAAAGCAGGGCACACAACAGGCGTATCGTCCGACCTAACTAGCGTGGTATTCCTATCTGTTCGCCGCGTCCTAGCTACCTATCGAACCTAGCACCTTACGCACTGGCCACTGACCTGAGCTTCCTTTTTAGGAACGCCAGGCTAGGCAAAGAGAGAGGCTGACCCTTCTCCGACCAGCACGCGGTAAAGAATGAGAAGGGGCTGCCGTTTCCTCATATGCTCGGCCGGGAGCGTGTGACAGCGATACCGGGAACTATTACGTTCCCATAACTCGCTATGTGGTCGCCAATATAAATAGTGCAACCCCGTCACTTTGATCGAATCATTGGAAACGTCGGCGGGGCGCGATGTGTGTGATTTTAAGATTAAAGGTGGCTCACGGTCCAGAAGAAGTAAAATAGCTGTCGCATGTTGCTTGGCTCTATTTTTAATAGTGTAGGTGTCAGGCGGGGGGAGGTCACCCTTTCCCCTCAGTTAGTTGGCTAACTGATGCATGAGAGTGTCGTGATGTCTGTATTTAGAGGCGTGTGGAGTGTGCGCAAAAATGGCCTAATTAATTTCGTTGTGTGAGTGTAGTGTATAGCTCCAAGGCCGCACATACCCGGCTGACCAAGCAGGCATATCATCGTGTAAGTTTACCGATGTGTAGGAGAAATTACATAGATTAGTAAACACCTGGCCGCCTTAAGTACCGAACTATTGCGTTCCAGTATAGTTCGGTCAAAGTTAGGCTAAACCAGTATTGCTGTAGTTAGCCCCCACGCTGTTGTCGTCTAAACCTGAAAAATAGAGAGTGAAATTAGTAAATGAATGTCATCCTATTCTATTATTGTTCGAGCAGAGAGATGCCCTCGTCCAGTGGTTTTTTTTTTTTTTTTTTTTTTTTCCGCAATTCAAAAACCCATGCCTTCCGAAACGCGGCCGGCACTGGAGGTGAAGCCTGCCAGGCGGGTCTCGCCCTTCAGGCATACGGAGTCAGCCCTAACACACAGGCAGTGGACCGCTGCATGGGTCAAAACCTACACCTGCATGCTTCGGACCATTTCGAATTAGCAAGAAAATGCAAGTTACATTAATGAATTAATTAATAATGGCTGGGGAAAACAACTAGCAAGGACTAGTGGAGGAGGTGGGGGAAGGAAAGATTTGGTAATTAAAGGAATTTGGGCCTGCGGTCGAGTTGTCGCTGGTTTATAATTAGAGCCCCGCTGGGTCAAAGGTAGTGTTGACGCAATAAAATAGAGCCCCGCTGGGCCAAAAGTAGTGTTGACGCAATGTTTACGAGTCCTGGGCATGTCAATCATTGGCTAGTCCAATGTTGATTATTTGCACCGCAGGACGTAGACAGGCACATCGGGGCCAGAGAGAAACGTCTGCTATGTTTGCTAAGTTGCCCTGCGTACATGGGATGTGTGGATTCTAGTATAACCTGGCTTAGGCAAGTCGCGGTTTTTTAAACTGTCGCTGTGCAGCTGGGTCGTAGTCCGGAAGTGAATTCATATAAGTATTGGCATGTTCAGGGAGCTGGCCATAAAAAGACCTGTTTTGCCGTTTTATATATTCCTCTACATATTCTACTTTGAGTAGCTGGTGTACTTCTAGTGTGCTGGTGTACCAGCCGCAATCTGCAATGGCTCTAAGAAATTTATTTTGAGTGACCTGTACTTTATCGATATGGCATTTTGCTGCATAGCCCCAGATTTCGCAAGCATATAATAATTGAGGGCGAACTATTTGTAAATACAGCTGTAATTTTTTCTTTCTAGGAAATTGGGGGGCCTTAAACATTGAGTATAGGCTGCGCAAAGTGCCTCGCGCAAACTGTGTCACCTTAGTGGTGTGAACTTTCCAGGTGAGCCTGGTATCTAGAGTTAAACCTAAATATCTAGCCGATTTAACAAATGGTATGGCTTGATTAAAAATTTTTAATTCGCGGTCGGGGGCGGTGTATTTTTTAGTTAAAATTAAAGTTGTGGACTTGGCTCCATTTATTTTAATGCGCCAGCGAGTGTACCATTGTTCGAGTGAGGTAAGCTGCCTCTGAACTTTGGTTAAAGCAAACTTCAAATTCGGGGAATGATATATTATTGCAGTGTCGTCTGCATATAATTGCACGTGGGCATGTTCCCGCGGGATGTCGGCTGTGTAAACATTATAGAAAAAGGGTGAGAGTGGGGACCCCTGCGGCACACCTGCTGTCAGCTCCCGAGTGGATGATTTCGCCCCCTCTATTGATACAAAAAATTTTCGACGCCATAAATAGTGGGCCACCAGATGAATATACGTGTCTGGAAAGTTAAATGTAATTAATTTTTGAATTAAGCCAGGTATCCAAACTTTGTCGAAAGCTTTTTCCGCGTCTAGCATCGTTGCGACAGTAAATTTCGCTCGTGAGTTAAAACCGTCAGTGGCCTCTTCAATGAGCTTAATTAGGGGGTGAGAGGTAGAGTGGCCCCTTCTAAAACCAAATTGGTTATCTGGAATGACTTCGTGTTCGTCCGAATGGTGTTGAAGTCGTTTGAGTAAAATTTTTTCGAAAATTTTACTCATGCTATTTAGGAGGCTAATAGGTCGCCTGTTTTGTGGTAGTGACGCATTTTTTCCCGGTTTCGGAATGGTGATAACTTTAGCTAGTTTCCATGACGCTGGGTAGGATTTAAGAATAAAAATAGCATTTATTATTTTAAGAAAGTATTGTATAGCCTGAAATGATAATTTCTTTAAAGTATCAAAATTTATTCCGTCAGGTCCGCCTGCTTTATTTTTTGGTCACGAGTGAATAGCTTCTAAGAGCTCTTTAATTGTTACGAGTTCCGGCTCGGCTTGTGGAACGATTTGTAAATAGTTATTAACAGCTACTGTCGTGGTCCTAGTAAACTGAGGCTCGTTTATGTCCTCGTTTGGTGAAAATTGTTTTTCAAAAATGTCTGCTATAGCATTTGCTTTATCTATCGCGTCATATTTAATGCCCGCGTTTGTAACAATGGCCGGAGTGGAGATAAATTTATTTTTCCCTCGTAAATTGCGTGTGAGCCGCCACATTTGCCGAGGTTGAGTTGCGCACTCTGTTATTAAGTTTCCGTATTTTTCTATTTTTAAATCTTTAAGTTTTCGCGAGACTTGAGCTTTAAGGCGATTGTATTCAGTCCTAGCTTGCGGTGTTCTCGTTCGTTGATAAGTGTTGCGCGCCTGCCGTTTTAAAACGATTAGCATGTCTACATCTGGGTAATTTATTCGCGTAAATTCTCTTTTATTCACGATTTTCGTGTGTTTTTTGCGCACGTCTGTAATTGTGTCGGTGAAAAGTTTTACGTGAGTTTCGAGCTCATCTGCTGTGTCTATCGCTGGAGTTTCTGTAAAAGTTAATTCCAGGTCTTCGCGAAATTTGTCCCAGTCGGGAATACCAAAAGTGCGGCTAAATATTGCTGCGCAAAATTGAGCATTAAAAGTTAATTGAATAAGTACCGGAAAATGGTCTGAGTCAAGCTCATCTAATTTTTCTGAAATAACCTGCGCACCTGGTATGTTTGTAAGAGCTATATCTAATATGTCAGGCATGCCACCATTCGTTGGATAGCAAGTTGGCGAGCCTGGAGCAAAAATTTCGTAATTATTTGCTACCGAATGATCTAATAATTTTCTGCCTCCTGGGTTAGTATTTTTGCATCCCCAGTCTTCGTTTTTGCTGTTTAAATCGCCTGCGATGAAAAAGTGTTGCTGTGGATTAATTAATTTATTTAAATCCCTAGAAAGTAGTGGCTTATCTGGGGGTTTATATACTGCCGACATGCAGACATGCGCATTTTTATTACGAATATTTATGCTGGTGGCCTCTAGGTGCTCTAAGCCAGTTATTTCTATCGGATGGTGATGAATCCCGTGTTTAATTAATATGGCTGTGCCGCCCCCACGAGTGGCGCGGTCAGTGCGGTAAGTGGTGTAACCACAAATATTAAATCGATGATGCGGTGATAGGTGAGTCTCGGTAATGAATGCCACATCAATCCCATATATTACAAGGCACTGTTCCAACTCGTACGACCGAAGGCGGAGACCACATGCATTAAAGTTTAGGAGTTGTAGTGTTTTCCCCATGTTTACTGCCATTTACTGGAGCACTGTCGCGAGTGCTTCCAATAGAATGGTTTGGCGGTATTTAATGCTCTCGGTGGAGCGGATGCGTGCGTAATACGGTTCGAGTGCCTTCACTAAATTCCAATAATCGCACATGCGCAAGATCTCTGCGAGTTCCGCGAGGCTAGTGATATTATTATTTGGCTGTGCTTCTGGCGCGGTTTCTGTTCTATGCTGCTGGCTCTTCTCGACGCGAGCCTGCACGATTTCCGTTGCCGTGCGCCGCGGTGCGCTTACGCCTGACGTAGCTACTGCCTGTGTTTGATTTATGCCCGGTTGGCTGGCCTGCTCGCTGGGCCGTGCGTTTCGCGGACTGCGCTCTGTTGTTGTTGTTGTTGCCCGGTGCACGTGTTCCCTGGTGGGCGCGGGGGGAGGGGGGAAACTTTCCCGCGTCGGTGCGGCCGGCTGTGCTCGCGAGGCTGTGCGCGCAGCTTTCTGTGCTGCCTGTTCCGCGGCGGCCTGTCTCCGCGACTCTACGATCTTCAAAAACGCGGGGCACTGTCGCCAGGCCGCGGTGTGGCCTGTCTCTTTACAGTTCGAGCACACCTTTGGTGCCTCCTCTGGGACTGGGCATTCGCTGCGGGGATGCGAACCCGCGCACCTGATGCATTTAGGTACTTCTGAACAGTTTCCGGTGGTGTGTCCGAAGGAACTACACCTCTTACAGAGCGGGACGTCTTCCGCGCGAGTCGTGTACCGCTCAATCTTTATACCACTTGTGTAGTATAGTTGTTTGACGGCGTAGATGTCGTGCGCGCTAGGTGCCACGCACACCACGAATGACGGTGTTGGCTCGAAAAACTCTTGCCCTGAGTTGCGGTCTGTTAGCCGCCGACTGAGCTGTTTGATGAAATTTACTTTAAACCCGAGCGCGGTGAGCTCCTCAGAAATCGCATCAACCGGCGTGAATTTACTCAAATTCTTGATCACTACTTTTTCCCCTCGCTCGCTGGGCTGGGAGAAAGTGTGGAAAGGCACATCGTTTGCCTTAAACCAAGCGGTCGCTTTGTCTTGGTCCAATTTGCCATCAAATGTTATGCGCACTTCTTGACGCTTCGTCAGCGTCATTCGGTTTTTGATGCCGAGTCGCGCGAAGGCAGGGCCCAAGCTGCCGATTGCCTGACTGTTGCGGATTACGAATGGTACGCGTTTGTAGCGCGGAGCCTCGTCAGTCGGTGTCCGTTGTTGCGGTGTCGGTACCGCTTGTGACGCATCGCTATTACGCCTGCGTTGTCTACGCTCAACAGTGGTGAAGCCACTGTTGTCGTCCTCGGTTGTGGTGGGCTGGAGCCCTGACGGTTTTTTAGACTGAACAGAGTGTTCAGTCTCTGAGTCGCTGCCCTCATGCGTGCGCTTCGTCGCGGTGCCGACCTCCATCTCCTCGTCGCTACTACTCATCGCAAGTAGGTGCCCCGCCTTGAAAAAAGCAGGGCACACAACAGGCGTATCGTCCGACCTAACTAGCGTGGTATTCCTATCTGTTCGCCGCGTCCTAACTAGCTAACGACCTAGCACCTTACGCACTGGCCACTGACCTGAGCTTCCTTTTTAGGAACGCCAGGCTAGGCAAAGAGAGAGGCTGACCCTTCTCCGACCAGCACGCGGTAAAGAATGAGAAGGGGCTGGAAAATGAGGGTATTTATCAGAGAAAGGGCTACATCTTGCTCAGCCAATGACAGACGAGCTGTCTCCCCATTGGCTGTGCACCATGTAGTTAAAGCGGATTGGTTATGGTGGGTTGAGTATTGGCTATTGTTTTGTGCTGCAGGGATGTTTCTCTCTTTATCAAAGGGATCCACATATTTTTTAATTCAATGCTCTGCTGGCTGAAAATATTTTTATTGCTAATAATGAAGGCTGATTCTTTGATTTTCCTTTTTATTTTATCGGATTCCTGTATGTGGATCCCTTTGATAAAGAGAGAAACATCCCTGCAGCACAAAACAATAGCCAATACTCAACCCACCATAACCAATCCGCTTTAACTACATGGTGCACAGCCAATGGGGAGACAGCTCGTCTGTCATTGGCTGAGCAAGATGTAGCCCTTTCTCTGATAAATACCCTCATTTTCCAGCCCCTTCTCAGTCGCACCTGTGTTTCCGTACCATGTGCGTCTCTGCCTGAGGACGGGAGCAGATAGCAGTTCCCGAAACGTCGCTTGTTTCTGTTTAGGTAAAACTATTGTATTTGTTTGTTTTTTCGTTTTGTCATGTTTTTTGTCTCGCTTCAACTGTTGTGCTGAATTATTTTGGGTTTCAATATTTTTGTGTTGTCATCATTTGTGGGGATTTTTTCGTTCTCTTAGTACATTTTTCTTTGTTTTTTCTTTGTTTGCTGACCATATTCCTGTTTCGGAATATTTTGTGGTGTTCATATCCTTGTTGACAACAGCAATTGTTTGCTTAATTTTGTGTGTTTTTTGTATCTTTTTTTGAGTATTTTTATTTTTATTTTTATTTATTTATTTTATTTATTAGTTTTTCTTCAACAGAAAAAGTTCTTAGCAATGGCGTATGTCCAAAAACTTACATCAAGTCGAGTTACACAACTATCTAAATTTAATGATTTAACTTTTTTATACAACATTAACATAATTCCTGAAAAATACCAAATTGGAAAACGTCGATGCAGATTTAGAAATAAGTTTAATTGATGGGGAAAATGTGACATATCCGGTTGTGAATTGGTTGAGGAACTTTTACACCAAAATCATTGTTGAAAGAGTTTGATCAGCAGAATCAATAAGGGCTTGGCCACACTGGATGCGATGAGATGACACACTTGAGAGAAAAACAATGCTTTTTTATGTAGGTAGCCACACCAAGTGAGACATGACGCGACACGCGACAAAAATTAGCGTCACTGTCTCTCAGTTTGCTCAGGAGACGGTCTTGTTTTGCCCATTAAACATGGATGCAGAAAAGTTGTGTGCTGTTCATGCGAAAAAATGCTTATGAAACATAAATTCAAGTTGTTTAAGTGATCATAACAAGAGGAATAAAGAGAAAGATAAACCAATACCTACCCCCATTTTCACCCCCTTAAAGAATGAATTTCCATAACTGAAAAAAATATAATATGCAAGTGCACATGTACGTTCTTATTTATTTTCTTACCTCTAATTTTAATAAATCCAGTTGTATTAATTTTTCTTTTTAAAACCAGTCTTACCCTTTAGAGGTTGACTATCACAAAATAGTAATATTGTGGTTGGTAGTTCTGATATAATTATTATTGAAGCCCAATATCTTATCTTAAGCTTGCTTAACTTCGTAGACATAATTAATTATAATAAAATCATATATACCTTTATTTACCCCCTTAGTATTGAAATTCTATTTATATACATCCTAGTGTATTTAAAAACCTTCCTGACAAGAACGTTTCATCAAAATAAGTAAAGGAGTTTTTTGTTGATAGAACAAAAAACTATTTTTAAAATTATATTTTTGAAGTTTTAAATCAATTTAATAGCTATTTCCAATAGTTTTTCCATCACTTCAGTCAATTTACATACTTATTATCTCAAACAGTTCTATTGTTAGTATAGATAGATAAAGGGTTAAAATGCTTTACAAATGTAATCAAACGTACAACTTCTTATTCCTTCGAATGAGAAAGTGGATTGAATATAATAATAGTTATTTGCTCGTGTGGAATACTGTGTGTGATGTTTATTTTTATAATCTTATATTAAGGTTTGTAACGTATTCTATGGATTCGTTTACATTTTCTCTGAATTGTGGATGTATCTGTGAAATTCACCAAGTCTTCATTGCTCCCTATTAATATCAGGACTCCACATCCCATTTTCTTCCAGTCTAGGTAAGCATTTTCGATTAATATACAAGATTCTGTTAGTATCAACTTTCTCTTTAACTTCTTCAGCATGTGTCGCGTATGGTACTGCCACAGTTCAAAGTGACCAAGCTGTTGGAGACAGACTCGTCCTGTCTCGTCTTGTTGTGTCGCATTTGTGTGGCCAAGCCCTAAAGTTCATCTTCTTACACAAAATATTTGGCAGGATCTATTCCGGAATGTGTCGGCAGCACTTCAAATTTTGCTGACCGTACATGTAACTGTCGCTAAAGAAAAATGAAGCTTCAGTAAATTAAAACTCATTACTTATCTACGTTCAAACATGTTTCAGGACAGTGTCAGATATAGTAATTTTATCTATAGAAAATGGTATTATGTTATATTTAGTCTCTATGTACGGTTTAGTCTCTACAGGAGGGACACCACACTGAGATCTCGCACCACCTTATAAACTTGATAGGTATGCATGCAAGCGGATAATATCCTTGAAAACAACACACAGCAATAAAATCCATGCCATTATTAAATACACAACGTGACAGAAATTTTTTTTTGATGTGTGTGTGTGTGTGTGTGTGTGTGTGTGTGCACACGCTTGTGTGTGTACGCGCGTGTGTGTGTACGCGCGTGTGTGTGTATGTGTGTGTGTGTATGTGTGTGTGTGTGTACGTGTGTGTGTGTGTGTACGTGTGTGTGTGTGTGTGTACGCGTGCATGTGTGTGTGTGTGTGTGTGTGACTAATTAATTAAATTACACCAAAAAAAATTAGTTGGGAAGTAGGGTAGATTGGCTGGCAGGTTAGTTGAGCCAGTGAGTTTAAAATTTGAATTTGGTGCTTGACTGGGTTAATTATACAAGGCTGTGGTGAGTGCACTCCTTTGTTTTCCGCCATCTTGTAATGGTTGCCGCATGTTGTTTGTTAGAGCCCCTAAGGCCCATTTTGTGATTTCACAAGGTGAGTCTTTATTTTAATTATTACTTTGTGTCACATATTTTGTACTATTAACACACTGTTGCCACAGTATAATTTTTAACAACTTATATAAACACAGGGCTTTAAAGTCCTAGAGTATTGATTTCCCTAACCTTCAAAGTCATATTGATTCATCCATTTAATCAGGGTTGCTATGGTCAGGGAAAACCGGGAAAAGTTAGGGAATTCCATGTTCCCTGGAAAAGTCAGGGAAAAGTCAGGGAAATCAAAAATATTTCTGGAATTTACTGCACATACTATGCACGAAAAAACTTTTTCCGACGCTGTTAAAATATAAAATATTCAAGTTGTTTAAGAAAACGTGTTTGTTTCTCCTGTAATTTTTAATTTTGTCACGACAGACAAGACTGCATTAAAAAATACACAATAGACTTTATAGCGTGTCCCGTGATTTCAAATAATCGATAGGGCCTGCGTGCAGTGGTTATTTCATTATTTTATAGCATTGGTAAGTGAAAAAACTACTGTTTGTATTTTTTTCGTAGATCGTGCCTATTTTTCTTGAAGATTAACATAGAATTTGATTTGGGGGTTAATGAAGTTAAATAAAACGTAGCATAAAACCTTTGTCTTCCTGGTGGACCTGGCTTTTAGGTTATTGAATACAAAAACTAATTTGTTCAGATTATTGTTTGCTTAGTCCGTGTTCCAATATGTAGCTGTTTCAACATTTTAAGTGAGTCTACGATTAAAAAAAAAATATGAATTATAAACTTAATCTCTACACCTATGAGTACACGGTTAAGTATTATCCCGTTTATGATTAAATTAGTGGTCATTAATTCCAGCCAATAGAAAAAACGGGCGAGAATGGGATATGTTATTTAAGCTAAATTTTAGAATTTGTATGGATCTTGCTGACTGATATTTTGTTGAATGTAAATTTTTTATTCGTGATGAAATTGGTTATGTACCTACTTGAAATACCGGACACATGGCTATGATTGAAACTAAAAATTGCAGCATTTCAACTCGTAACCTCGAATTCATACATAAATCAGAATCTAATATATTTAACTTGAATATATAAATACTAGTTAAAGTAATGCTATTATATATTTCAGAAAACCATGAAAAGTATTTACAGGTAAAAATATATATTCATGGATTGTAAATTCATGGATTGTAGAACAGCAAAATTTAACCAGAAGCAATCAGAATAACCATTTATGAAATATTAAAACAAAGTACATAATTATTCCAATCAGAGCTTTATTTTAATGGTTTGTGCAATTTTCTTCTATTTTTCTTATAATTTCTTGGCATGGTGCTAATATTTCTGTATTTCCTACTTCTTTTGTACTAAATCATAACCTGTTTTCCCAACGAAACCTTTTGTGCCATTCATAACTCTTAAAGAAAAAAATATATGTATAACCATTCTTGTCCCATCATAACTCCTACACGACATTCATGAACTATTCGACTAGTAGCCAACACATAGTCATACCTATGTTAAATAAAGGACCAATTATAATTTTCAATCTTCAACCCACCTTTATCAATTAACTGTTTGTGTTTTGTTGACTTTCAGTTGGAACATCCTTGAATTCAATTTGTCTCTACGTGTTCTATTGCAGTGCTTTCTGGTTACCCTTGTTTGTGTTGTGATACACCAGTAGGTTAGTATGGAAAGTGGAAAACTACAACAAATGTGAGAACCAGCTATGTAAATGTTTGTAACATTGTGAGATAATATTTAATTAATGTGTACTGAAAAAATTTGTATAATTATATGCTACAAATAAAATATGTCAAGGGTCAACCTGATATTTTTAAACAGAAATAGCAGATATTTTAACTTTTGTGATTTCTGTTTTGCCTGCCTGGAAAAAGGGTGTTACACAAATCACAGATCGCCAAAATACATCATGTTTTTGTCACCAAAACCAGGTTACATAACCATTTTGTTTGCAAAATATGGCAATTGGAACACAGCGATAGTTAGCCTAGGTCTATTTTGTCCAACAGGATGTAACCAGTCCAACTGTTTACAGTCATATTATTATTATTTTGATTATTATTGTAACATTAATTGTATATTTCATGAGCCGATCTTATGTATTTAATTATTTTATTGTAAAGAGGACAACCAAAGTTTAACATATATAACACATCTAATTGCCCGAGACAACACACTTTTTAACTTCAGGGTCCTCTAAGCACTATTCTTTGGAAACTTTATTCATTTGCCTTAGTTCAGCACTCTTACACGCTAATATCCAAGTTTTATTTCACTATGCAGATAATTTGGTTTGCTGATTGCCCTATAGCTCCTTGGTTGCTAGGGACGGAAAATAAATAGTGAAAAGGAAGAAGGGGGAGACGCCATCGCCATCTTGCAGCGGGAAGACGTTTCTCGGGCTGGGGCGAACCAAAGCCTTGGTTGCCGCCCGAGGAATTGAAGACTCGCGTCATCCGCGGTCGTGTGCTATACAGAATTCTCCATACTATGATTAGCGAGAATAGTTCTAGACTGAATAAGTCTCAGATAGGGAGTATCGGCGACATCTGGTGTCAATTTCCGCGTCGGTCCCGTTCGTCCCCGTAGTGGTTCCGGACGACTGATGTCAGCGCCAGCTACGATCGGCCACGACGTTTGGTGAGACCGATCCAAATTAAAACAGACTTTTTAGGACGAGAGGGAAGCCGAGTCTTCTGCCAGACATCCGGCATATCAGATCTTCGGTAGCTCGCCAATTTCAGCTTCCAGCGTCCAGTGTTCCAGCATTGCGGTAGACCACCTGGAGGTCCTAGGAAGAGAGCCTCAAGCCTCCGACAGCTTCTAGCTAGACCCGGCATGGTAGTCGATGTGTTCCTGTGACCTCATTTACATTTACTTACTGACACATAGGTCTGACAAAAATGCTAACATACACTGTAAATTATTTTGGTTGTTCCCCTAGCTGAATTGCATATTGACAGTAACTTCACGTCAATATCTAAGAACACATTAAAATCGCATGTTTTCCAGCTATTTCTATTTTATTTATGGTAAATGTCAATTACGTCTAAAACAGACCTGGTCATAGTTAATGCAAATTTTCACTCATTACACAACACTACCAAATTTCTTTTTAATAATTACTCTCTTGACAGTAATACAATGCAGTGACGTGCTAGCTGGATTACTTCGCAGAGTAATTAAACAGAGCAGGACCTTCAAAAGAAACTGTACCTGAAACAACAAAAGTAGTGGTAGAAGAGACCCCAATGAATGAACCAGTTATTACATCAGAACAATCACAGCCTATGCTAAAGTCTCAGAAAAGTGGATTGGAAACTTTCTTAATAAAAGAAAATATAACAAAAGCAGAAATATTGTGGTGTCTACAAACTGTTTCTGTCCATGCATCAATGTCTGCTGCAGGGAAAACAACTGAAATTTTTGCAGCTATGTTTCAGATAGTGAGATTGCAAAAGGACTTGCGCTTGGAAGGGCTAAAATGGCATACACAATTGTCTATGTATTAGGTCCCTACTTTCAATTTCAAGCTAGAAATGATGTTCCAGACAGTGATTGTTTTGCTGTATCCTTTAACGATTCTTAATAAAGTAAGCCAAACCCAGCAAATGGATTTTGTCTTTCGGTACTCGAGCAAAGAAAAAGATGAGGTTGTTAGTAGGTATATGGGGTCTGCATTTTTAGGTCATACTACATCTTCAGATTTATTGGCAGCATTTAGAAAGGAGCTTGCATCCTTTAATTTGAAGCATATGATACAGATAGCAATGGATGGCCCTAACTTAAATCTCAAGTTCTTTCGTGAATTGAAGAAAGAACTTCATCAAGATCCAGATGATCCTGTTGTTTTGGATATTGGCACTCGACAGAATAGAACATTGTTGAATTCTTGAGGGCCATATATAACGTTTTTAAAAATATCCCTGCTCGTCGAAGTGACTGTGTTTCTTTTTCTGGGTCCACCAAATTTCCAAAAACGTTTTGTGCCGTTCATTGGCTTCAAAATATTGAAGTTGCAAGCAGGGCCCAAGAGATTTTGAAACATTTACAAGAATATGTAAAAGTTGCTACTAGCAAAAAAAAGAACCAGTTTCTGCTTGTTATCAGATAATTAAAAAGTTCTTAGAAGATAAATTGTTAGGACCTAAATTAGCCTTTTTTAAAGTACTGGCTTCAGAAGTTGAACCATTTTTAACTGCTTTTCAAACTGAACAGCCTATGGCTCGTTTTTTGTATGGAGATTTGCTATTAATAGTCACAAATGTAATGGCCAGGTTTGTAAAAAAGAAGTCATGCCAAGAATGTTGTAATAATTAACATCAACATAGGTGAAAATTTGATTGATGTTAAAATGTGGATGTAGGATATGAAACACTTAAGGCCATTAGAAAATTTGTTGATTATAATCCTAAAGACATTCTTCTCTTCAAAAGAGATTGCTTGGAATGTTTACAAGCATTTTGCAACAAACTGCTTGACAGGTCATCACTGACCTTTGCATTGACTAGAAGGCTGTCATTTTGTGACCCCAAAGTAATTTCTGCAGACACTGAAGTCGCGTCAAAGTGACTAAGTTATGTTTAGAAATTTTTGTTGAAAACAAGTGGATAACAGGGATATGTGCAGACAAATTATAGAGAAATTTTAAATCACTTTGTTTAAACCCTATTTTCGCTGAAAAAATTAAAAACTAATCAAGAGAAACGCGGCTTGACTACTTCTGGAAAGATGTGCTTGAATCTAATGGGTCAGATTATTTTATGGTGCTTTTGAAGAAAGTGTTTGTAATGTGGCATGGAAATGCTGCAGTTGAAATGGGTTTTTCTGTCGATCGTGAGTGCCTTGTCAACAACCAATCGGAGGAGTCGCTTTTTGCACAAAGGTTTGTTTGGGAAGGGGTAAAAAATGCAGGAGGCGTGAGTGAGATAAAAATAACAAAGAGTATGATCCACTATGCTCGAAATGCTCATTCAAGATACCATGAAGCTTTGAAAAAACGGAAGAAGAAAGAAAATGATGATGAAATTTTAAGGAAAGAAAAAAGAAGATCAACAGAAATGGTTCAAGCATTAAAATTAAAGAAACAAAAAAATTTAGATGAAGCTAAGAAAGAAGCCCAACTTTTAGAAGATGAAATCTCTTCAATAGCAGCTTTACCATTACTTTGAAATGTGAAAGTTCTTTTTAAATTTAATCTTTTTATAATTGTGTGTTTGATTTTTTGTGAGCTATGAATTTTCAAAATTCATATTTGTGTGTATTTTTGGTACCTTAAAACGGGGTGTCTTTAGCCACCCTGAAGTGACTTTATACCACATAAAAAAAAGTTTAAATTCAACTAATTTAATACTTATTATGTTAATTCATATTTATTATTCATGTGTTCGATAGATACACAAACTATTAAGTAAAAAATATGTATGAGTCCCAATAATTATATTTTTTTATGTTGGTAATACTGCTTGTTAACTTACTTGTTACATTGCATGGATTTTTTACACGCTTTATATTAGCTTCACCTGTATGTTTGTTTGTATGTTTGTTTGTATGTATGTTTGTAACCGACTCCTTTGGGTGTGATTTTGACCCACTTTAAATGGCCAGATTTCATTCAAATTTTGTAGATTTATCGAGGACCGATGACAATACACTAATTTGATACGATTATTCCATTAATCAATTTGCACAATAAGATAATTTTTTTTATCTGAAACAATTATCTGCCGTTTAACCTAGTTATAATGCTGTGGGCTTGGTAAGTATTTAATTCCATTATTTATGTGTTTGACTTAAGGTTTTAGTAACACATTTTCATTTGTTCTTTCATTTGTTTGTCATATTAGCCTTTAACCAAAAATATGTCTTTAAAATAGCTATTTGGGGTGTCTTTGTCCTGAGAAATTTTTAAATAATATTTCTTTGTGTAATTTGTGCATTCTACATGAACAATAACTTTATTATTTCATTATTTATTACTTTACTGTTGCAGAAGAAGTGACAACATCATAAAATGCTGTGTGTACAAAAAAAAGGTGGGAAGTAGGAACTACTGCAACTACACCTCAGAGACACTTGAAAAATGCCTTCATGCAGTGAGAAATGGCACTGTCAGCCAACGAAAAGCCTCAAGTATGTACGAAATTCCTATAGCCACATTAAAAAATAAATTAAAGAACAAGCACGGAAGAACTGTGGGGGGTCAGAAAGTTTTTTCTGACAATGAAGAGGAAATTTTGGTTCAACACCTGATTAAATTGTCAGAATTTGGTTTCCCTGTGACTGAAGATGATTTCCGACAAATGGTCAAGCAGTACATAAACAAGAAGGGGGCAAATATTTCTTGCTTTAAAGACAACACACCAGGGGCAGATTGGGTAAAGCGATTCTTAAGGGATCACCATGAGGTCAGCATTCGAATAGCTCAGAATGTAAAGAGGGCAGGTGTTTCAGCAGAAACATTATCAAATTACATTGACCATTTGAAGCAGGAGATAGATGGTGTTCCACCATCTAATATCTGGAATTATGACGAGTCCAACCTTACTGACAATCCTGGAAACAAAAAAGCCATTTGCAGGAGGGGCATGAAGTACCCTGATCGAGTTTGCAACTTCAGCAAAACATCAACATCAGTGATGTTTTGTGGGAGTGCTGAGGGAAAGCTGCTACCTCCATACATAGTTTTTAAGCTGAAAACATGTAGTCATCCTGGATTGTTGATGGTCCAAGTGGAGCAAGATACAACCGGTCAAAATCTGGTTGGTTTGATTCGACAATTTTCGAGGATTGGTTTCAGTCATTGTTTCTTCCTGCTGTGAGGCACTTACAAGGACTCCTAGTTCTTGTTGGTGACAACCTTTCTTCACACATCAGCATGGATGTTTTGAAGATTTGTGAAGAGAAAAATATCAATCATATGTTTGCCCCCCAATGCAACACATATTGCACAACCACTTGGCGTGGATGTGTTTGCCCTGATGAAGCGTGCCTGGCGCAAGATTTTATCGGAGTGGCGGGAGATGTTAGAAGGACACAAATACGCCACTATTCCCAAAGAAAAATTTCCAGCACTGCTGAAGAAACTGATGCTACATTTGGAGGTGAGCATTGCAGCAAACCTTCAAGCAGGCTTTGAGAAATGTGGCATTTACCCACTCAACAAGCAGAAGTTGCTTGAAAGGCTTCCAAATCCTGATACAGTAGACCCTGATTTGATAGGTGCTGCTTTCATGGAATCACTTGAGTCTAAAAGGAAGGAGATAATTGGTGATGCACCTCGCCAGAGAAGAAGGAAGCTCACTATAACTCCTGGACGAAGCATTAGTGTTGTTGATGAGTTGCCTTCTGTTTCAGCACCACCACAACTATCCACATCACAGAAGAGAAGAGCTCAGCGACTCATCTCTGAAGACTCGTCAGATGAAGACCCTGAAATGGTCATAAATTCGTGTTCTGGCATTTATTCTTCTGAAGATGATTCCAATGACTCTACTCCGCAACAAAAGGAGACAACACAGCAGCAAAATATTGAAGACATTTGTGCAATTGATGACTTTGTGATCGTGCTGTACAATGGCAACAAGTACCCTGGCAAGATTGTGCAAATCGACAACGATGGTCCCACAGTCCTATGCCTTGAAAAGGGGAAGACATCATGGCATTGTCCACAACACAACGATGAGATGCACTACAACTGGGATAGCGTTTCAAAGAAAATACCACCACCAAAACCAGTCTCAAAAAGGAGGAATAATATGTTCTTGGTTCCCCAACTTCATATTTTTGAGATGAAATTTTCTTCTTCTGAATATGGCATTCTTTATTTGCTGTGTTATTCATTCTGATGTATTATTTATATTGGTATAATTTATCAGCAAATATATATTTTTTAAATTGTCAGTGTCTTCGAAAAATTTGCTGAAAACCTACAATTATGTCATTAAAAGTTATAATTATTATGTATGCTTGCCTCACAAACATGTACTTATGTTAATAAAGATTGTTTTACCAACTGAAAGGGTCACTTTGTCTTACATGTAAGTTTTCAATTGTTGGGATAAAATCACCCCTTAACTTAAGGGAAAAAATTTAAAAAAGGAAATACACTGTGTAATTGATTCCTCAGAATTCCTACTGTAAGAATAAAATGTTACTTTAAATATCTTTGGCTCCAGGGAGTAAGAGTATAAGTCAAAATATTGAATTTTTTTTTTTTCGGATATTAGTATTTTTTAAGTAGCCGACTATGTGTGTCTAAGAGTATAAGTCTCTACTGTACTTTGTTTCCAGTGTAATAACGATTTGAACCTAACAGTCCAAGAGAAATAAAGTTCATTATGTAGGGTGTAAGAGTACAAGTCAACTTATACTGTTACACCCAAGTCAAAATTATGTTGGGTGTAAGAGTACAAGTCAACTTATACTGTTACACCCAAGTCAAAATTATGTTGGTACTGTTGCTTGTTTACTGACTTATACTATTGGGAACAACTTCTCCCAGCTGTTGGTTGTGGTTAGAATTTAACTTATAAAGTTATAACAATAGTAGAAGATTCTGCGTTATTTTTCACTATTCCTCTGATTTTTACATTATAATGTATAGTGTGTAGGAGAAATAATGTATAGCAGAGGAAAAAAACTTGTTGAACTTGTAAAAACGAAAATAGCTAAAGAGAATACCTCCAGTTTAAATGCAGGTAAGTGCTAATTAAATTTAGTGTGGTACTCCATTTATGTCTGTAACTGCAGTAAAATCTTTTGCATTATTACTTTTGTCTTTTATTTTATTTCAGATGTGATTGAAAATGTGAAAGACATACCTGTTGTAACAAACGACCGAATTGAGGTTAGGGACGATATAGATGAGAAAGGAACTGTGAATATCGCGGAATACTGGTCAGGTAAGGACAAAAGTTATGTTGCTTTTATAGTGCAGTTATTCTCATGTTATGATAGTGCCCATATTTTATTTGTTTATTTATTGCAGAAAGAAAAACAAACGAGGACGATCATGTCTTTGTTCAAGATACTAGGAACACAATTTCGAATGGTATGGATGAAGAAATTTCTAATGTGACTGAAGAACAACTCGTTAATGTTGATGGCACACAGCTACCAAACACCTCATCATACAATTGGGAACTTGATGAAGTTTTATTTGAAGTTGTTGTTGAGGACACAGGCCTTGCAAGTAAGTTACATAGTATGAGTTGGCATGTAAGCGTAGATGTAAAACTATTATTATATTGTAGTCTTTGGCTTTATTGTGTGGTTATACTTACGTCATTATTTTTATGTGTAGGTAATAATGAAGATGGAAGTTTGACAGTGCTCCAACCAATGGTTATTGAAGACATTGCAGATGCAAATAACAGAAATAAAGAAAATGAACCACATTATGAACAGAGTGAATTTTCCTATGATGTTGTTGATGAGGACAGAGGCCTTGAAAATACGCGGAACACATGGGCAGGTAAGAGAGTTGATACAAAACTAATCATTCTTTTAAAAGTCATTGGCATTATTGTGTGCTTGTAGCTAAAATAATTGTTTTACTTATAGGTAATAATGGAGATGGAAGTTTGACAGTGCTCCATCCAATGGTTACTGAAGACATTGCAGAAGTAAATATTGATAATGGAGAAATTGATCCAGATTATGAACCGATAGAAGAGAAAAGCTCAAGTGAAGATGATGTTTCCGTTAATGTTCCTCGCCAGAGGAAGGCTGGTCTCGGAGAAAAAGAAGACAATACACAAACAATTGAAGCTGAAGTGAAAAAATGTAGGTTTTCAAGAGCAAGAAAAAGAGAAAAGTGTGTAAACCGTAACAGAGGGGTGTCATACACAACTTTAAGCGGTAAAGTTGTCAAAGCTAGAGTAATGAAACCTCTTAGAGACTGTCGAGCAGAATGTAGAAAGAGACTTCCTGAAGACATAAGAGAAAGTATTTTTAAAGAATATTGGTCTCTTGGTAGTAGAGACAGGAGAGTAGCATATGTTGCCAGCCTTGTTGATACTATGGAAACCAAAACATCAAGAAAAAGAGCTTACAATCCTGATAAAGAGAAATTTAGAATGGTTACACATACGTTTCATTTTAAGATAAATGGGAAAAGAGAAAAAGTTTGTAGGGGATGTTTTATGAACACATTAGATGAGACACAAATGTTTGTAACTCTTGCAATCACCAACAGAAGTACCTCTACATCTGGTATCACACAGCAGGACAACAGGGGAAAAACATCACCTGGTAATGCAATTTCTGATGAACGACTGGATGAGGTTCGAAGGCATATACAATCATTCCCTTCTTACGAATCTCATTACACGCGAAGAACAAACAACAAGAAGTATCTTCCTTCTTTTCTGGATTTGAATACTATGTTCTCATTTTACAAAGAATCAACTTCTAATCCTGTGGGGCGTACTGTATATACTAGGGAGTTTAAGTCCTTGGGACTAGCCTTTAAAGCACCAAAAGTAGACACTTGTCATAGGTGTGACACATTACAAATGAAAGTGAAGCTAGCGAGTGGTGCAGAAGAAGAAGATATAAAACAGGAAATATCTGTGCATCATGCAGAAGCTGATAAAGCATACCTACAGAAAGATCTCGACAAGAAAACTGCTAAAGATGATCCTAGCAAAAGGTGTTTTACGTTCGACTTACAACAATGTTTGCCCACACCTTTTGTTCAGTCGTCTGTGTCTTTTTACAAAAGACAGCTCTGGACGTATAATTTAACTATGCACGAAACTAGTAAACCATCTGTTCGTTGTTATATGTGGCATGAAGGCGAAGGTGCTCGTGGAGCAAATCAAGTTGCCACATGTGTATTGAGAGAGCTTTCTGAGTTACCTGAAGATGTAACGCACATTATTTTATATTCAGATACATGTGGCGGCCAGAACCGTAACTCGCATGTAGCAGCAATGTTTCTGTATTTGATGCAACAGAAATGTAATCTTCAGTTGGTGGACCATAAATTTATGGTGAGTGGGCATAGTCATATGGAATGTGACACAGACCATGCACTTATAGAAAAGCAGAAGAAAAAACTGCGCTTCACTGTGTCACACCCCCATGACTGGTACCAGCTTGTCAGAACTGTTGGAAGGAAAAACAAATTTGAAGTTGTAGAACTTAATCATCAGGACTTCCTCAATTTTGCTGAGCTGTACAAAACTAGTCTCTTTCTTAGAAAGAAGGATAGTTCAGGAGAACCCTTCAAGTGGACTGAGATGAGATGGCTCAGATACACTCAAGAACGACGAGTGATTCAATTTAAGAACACACTTGATGAAGACGCACCTTTCAGAGAAATTTGTTTAAAACGACGGAACCGCAGTCCAGATGAGCTGTTACATCCAAAGAAATGTTATAACTCCACACTTGCCATTTCCAAAGAGAAAAAGAAGGATCTCTTGGAGCTGTTGCCATTGATAGACACAGTTTTTCACAGCTTTTATTTAAACTTGAAAACTACTGTGGATGCAAGAGATGTACTTCCTGATATAGAGGAATTCAATGAATGAATATTTTTGCACTTTCCGGAGCTTTACCTTCCAAAGGTTTTTGTAATAAGTATACGAATGTTGTCAATTAATCATTTTCTTAGCAAAAAGTGTCATCTAATTTAAGAAAACCTGCAATATTCTCACCAGTATAAGTCATGTAATTAATGGTCTTAAGAGTACATGTCTTTAAACCTGCAGTGTTCTCACCAGTATAAGTCATGTAAATGATGGGCCCTAACAGTACATGTCATTTATTTAATCTTTAGCAATAAAGAAAGAAATATTGTTGTTGTAAAATGCTAATAAATCATTTACTAAGCATATGTAGCCATTTGGTTTATTTAAAATAATGGAAATTTGATATTGTCACTAATTTAAAATCTTTAAACCTCTCTCCTGAAAAATAGAAGTTTTTGACTTATACTATTACTCCCTGGAGCAATAGATATATTATTATTATTTCATACTTTTATTTTAAAAATATAGAAAGTAGTGGCAAAAAACTACCCAAAGTCACCCCGGTCTAAGGTAGTTAATTAATTTTGTTCTACGTACTCATTGAAATGAGTACGTAATCTAATACTAAGACATGAACTTTATGAAAGGACATCTCTTCACAAATTATAAGATAGTCGTGCTACAAATACAGTAAGTCCTCGGTTTACGTCGGGGTTACGTTCCTGAAAACCGCGACGTAAATAGAAACGACGCAAAATGAGCCATGTTTCATGCCACCGGCCGACCACGGCCCAAGGTCGGCCGGAAGCGTTGGCATACAGACGTGACAACGGGCAATTTTATCAGCAAATTACAACCGACAGCGTGGGAAACAAGTCCAACTAGTACTTCTCAGCTTTATAGAATGGTTATTTAACCAGCTGCTTTATTACCTTTATTGATTGAAATATAAAAACAGATATATAGTCGTTTGGAAGACATATTATGAAGAAAAAATCATAAATTACAGTGAGCTGATACTGTAAGCCTACTACAAACGCATTTAATCACGATAAAGTTAACAACGGCACGTTTAAAACTCCGGCCAACTCAATGATATTATAGCGACTGAAGTGTAGAGCTGTAGCAAACCGTATGTATTCGTTACTGAGTAACGGGTGCGGCATCTAGTAACGAGTAACGAAACGTTACACACGAATGCATTTCGTTACTCGCATTTTTCGTATGTTTTACGCATGCGCGCGCTTATTCGTTACAAAGAACGATGTTTGTTTATTAAGAAAAGTATAATTTGGAAATTCGTCGTCCAAGTTTTTTACTGTTTATTAAAGGTATTGTGTGTGTAGACAAAGTTTGAGATTGGAACAGAAACAACGTAAGAAGGTATTTTTTACAAATTATAAATATGTATGTTTTTGTTTTTTATCATCGCGTATTTTCACGTTTTTTGTTCTTATCTTAAAAGAGATATTATAATAAAGCTGCTCTAATGAGATTTTATTGTTTCTTGGTTAACAAAAGCTGTTAATTATCAAATACTTTTAATTGTTTATATTCAATTTATTATTATTTACGCGACGTCATACTGTACGCGTACGAAATACGACTCGATTCGTTGCTGTTACATAACATAGCACGTTATGCGGTATCAGAAGTAACGAGTAACGATACGAAAGTAACGAGTACTAATTGTTATAGTAACGAATACATACGGGTACACTTTTTTTAGTTACTTTTACACCTCTACTGAAGTGCCAAGGAGTTGGACGGAAAGGGGTAGGAGAAAATGCTGTGTCGTTGCGGGAAGTAGATAACACTTCTACGTGCGAGATATGTGGGTGGCCGAGCGGGCGGGCTGGTAGTATTGCATCACCGCGCGGAGAGCAGCGGAGAGCAGGAAGCGTCCCTCATGATGTATGATAAGATAAGGCGGTGAACGTGTAGCTTACGCTACATAGCATAAATTAACTACCGAAGGAAACAAAGAATTATAAACGAATTATATACGTTTTTTTGGTTAAAATAAAGATTTACGGTCATTGTAAACAACGTTATTGTGAATCGGCGACAACTTAAATTGAAACATGAGTACTCAAACATTAGCGACGTTAATCCGAAACGACGTAAATCGGTACGACGTAAATAGAGGACTTACTGTATGTTGAAAAAATTTACTGTTTACGAACTTTCTAAAATAAGTTACAAAGTATGATTACAATCATATGTGATGGTCTGGAAAATTTTCTGTATGGACTGGAAAACCTGGAAAAGTCAGGGAATTTCATTTTCAAAAATGTGTAGCAAGTGTGATTTATTTTCCAAGTGCCATTGTGGGGTTAGATGAGCCAGGGCTTGTGGGGTTAGAAGGGCATGGCCCACCCAACCTGCCATTAAGTTTCCTAAAGTATTATTGTTTCGTGTTTAAGAAATTGTATTGACATGATTTAGTAATTCTCTGAAGTAAAATAAAGTTCATGGTTGTTTGTTTAAGGATGGCTCGAACAAGAAGAGAACGACAGATCATATAGCTTACCCAGAAGCAGTTTTGAAAGCAGCTGTTTCTCAATTGTTGGCCAGTGATGCACCCAGTGTACGGCACGTCAGCAAGGAATGTGGCATACCTCGAGCTACACTTCAGAGGTACATTTTGAAAGCAAAAGAGGAAGGACTTGAAAAGTTAAATTTTAATCCTGGCTCTTCTCATTTACAAATATTTAATGGGGATGAGGAAATTCTTCTGTCATCATACTTAAAAAAATCGGGGGAAATACTTTACGGTTTGACATCAAAATCTGCCCACCAGTTGGCATATGAGTTTTCTGTGTCAAACAGGCCTAGTAAAAAAATACCAGACAGTTGGCATTCAGAAAAAAGGGCTGGGCAAGAATGGCTCTATGCTTTAATGAAAAGTCACTCGTTGGCACTGAGATCTTCTGAGCAAACAAGTCTAGGCCGTTCAACAGCTTTTAATGAGAGTAACGTTAAAACATTCTTTGAAAACTTAAAATCAATTCTCAACAAACACAAATTGATGCCTCAAGACCTGTACAACTTAGACGAAACAGCTCTCACCACAGTTCACAAGCCCCCAAAAGTGCTGGCACCGAAAGGCAAGAAAAATGTAGGGCAAATGTCTTCTGGTGAGAGAGGAGTTCTGGTTACATTGGTTAGTATTGTCAGTGCAACAGGTAAAAATGTATCCCCATTCATGATTTTCCCCAGAGTTAACTTCAAACAGCATATGATTGTGAATGCACCACCGGGGACTAGTGATGCAGCCTCCAAGTCAGGATGGATGATAAGTGACTTGTTTGTTTCAGTTCTCAAACATTTTGTGAAGCATGAGGGACCCCACCCCTGACAAACCAAAAATGATGGTTCTGGATAATTATGAGTGTCACCTCAGTTACCAAGCAAGTCAGTATGCTAAAGAGAATTGTACTACTAACATTGCCACCACATTACAGCCACAAGCTTCAACCGTTAGACATCAGCGTGTGAAAACATATTTCAATGCTGCCTGTGATAACTGGATGACAAACAACCCTGGCAAACCCATTACCATATATGACATTGCTGGTCACTGGGACAATCTTTTCCTTTGGCATTCACACCAAAGAAAATAACAAGTGGATTTCGAGCCACAGGCATCAGTCCATTCAATCAAAATAGCTTTGTAGACAGGCCAGAAATTGCAATTCACCAGCAACTGAGCGACCCTCTGCACGACCAGAAATGCTAGCGCCAATTCCTGGACCTAGCAATGTGGCTGTTACAGGCTTAGGCCTATCCCCAGAAGAGATCAGGCCTTATCCGAAAGCAGGACCGAGACCGGAAAGGGCGTAGAAAAATTAAATCAACAATTCTTACTTCTACCCCCATCAGAGAAGAACTGAAGAAAAGAGAGGAAGAGAAAGAGAAAAAGAAAAAGATCTCCAGTGGCAAAGAAAGCTCCCAGAGAACTCTTCAAAGAAGACTCTTCTTCGTCTTCTGACAACACATCATTTATTTCAGACAGTGATGGGAAATTTTCGTCAGAAGAGGATGAGGAGGACTGAAATATGGAAATAAGTGAGTTAGCTGCAGGTGACTTCGCTATAATAAAGGTTTTCAGGAAGACAAAAAACACATTCAGAAACTTTATTATTGAAGTAAATGATCAAGATGGCATTGGTTACATAGGCAACATCTACAAAAGGGTCCCACAGAACAAGAGATTTTGCAAAACCGAAGAAGGGTTTTTTTTTTGTGAAGGACGATGTGGTGAAACGTTTGCCAAAGCCAAACAGAAGCAGCACAATGAGATTTCAAAATACTGTATACTTTTCCATTGACATTCAAGAGCTTGGAATATTTTAATGTATTTTAAAGTTATTCAAACGGTCCAACACTTCCGTTGTGTATTTAGTGCTCATTTTTAACTAAGATGATAGTTTTTTTAAGTTGAAATTAATGTCAGAAATTCATTGTTACATGCAAAACATTTTATTGTTTTCCTTGATGGTATTTGAACTAGTTGTGTGAATTAACTTCTTTTTTTTGTGTGGTTCACCTAACCTCACTGCCTGGCTCATCTAACCCGCACAATGGGGTTATGTGAGCCACATGTACTTTATCCAAATATTTAACTTTAATAAGTACAACTTACTTTTTATTCATTAGTAACTATGGAGGAATGTTTAGCAGAATAAATTCTGTAAAACATGCAGACCTGCCAACCCTCCTGATTTTGGCGGGAGACTCCCGATTTTTGAGGTTATCTCACGCTGACCCGATTTTCTGTGATATCTCCCGATTTTACTTTTTGCAAGCTCTAAACAATTACGAGTTCCGTAGGTTGAAATTTCGGCTTACAAGAATGGACGTAATCAATATATCGATACTATTGGCTTGTGGATAATCGTTTGGTCGAAACTCAGAAGTAGAAGATGGCCGATTCTCGGACGTTGTGTTGATTGAAACGCGAGTAGCCATTCAGGAAAATGTCAATGAAATATGATGCTGTATTTAAAAATGCATTTTCGTGTGAATTTCCTTCAATTGTTGAGTCAAAGAATGGTGCAACGTTCGCTTATTGTAAACTGTGTAAGTGCGATTTTTCAGTATCTCATGGCGGGAAGTGTGATGTAAAACATGTGAACACTAAGAAGCACAAAGACAATGCTGTATGCGTGGAAAAAAACAGGAAATTGGATTTTTGTGTAAATAAAGACAATGAAACTGTAACACGTGCAGAATGTTTGTTCACTGCATTTATTTTGTAACATAACCTGCCGTTCACTTGTGTTGACCACGCGGGTCTACTGTTCAGAAAAATGTTCCCAGATAGCAAAAAAAATACGGTTTTGCTAGGACAAAAACAGCATCTATTATTAATGAGATGGGGAATAGGGAAAAAGAAAAGGTTATTTTCGCCTTGCGGAATACACCGTTTCAATATCTACTGACGGCAGTAACCAAAAAGATTCCAAACTATATCCATTTGTGGTGACATTGTATAATCCTGAAATCTTAAAAATAGAAAGTTGTTTGCTTTCAGTACCGGCATTACACGGTGACGCGACAGGTTTGAACATTGGCACACTATTGCTTACCAATCTTAAGTCATATGGAATTCCTTTGTTAAACTGCATGTCTCTTGGCGCAGATAATGCACCAGTTATGATAGGTCTAAAGAATGGTGTAGCAGGTGTTCTGAAGAGGGAAATTGAAAATTTGATTGTAATAGGTTGCCCGTGCCATCTGATTAATTTAGCAGCTGAAAAGGGTGTAGCATGCCTTCCTGTTAGTATGGATGAATACTTAATTGACATCTATTATTACCTAGAGAAAAGTGCTAAAAGAAAAGAAAAGTTGATTCAATTTCAAGAACTGCATAATACTGAAATCAGAAAAATCTTGAAACACGTTTGTACGCAATGGCTCTCTCTCGGCAAGTGTTTAAATAGAGTTTTACTGCAATGAGCCCCTCTTACTAGTCTGTTTAAAAGTGTGGTCAACTGTGACAAAGGGACTGATAGTTTGCAATCTTACAAAATTCCGAAACTTAGCAAGAATCTTGACTCTGCAAAGTTTCAAGTTCCTCAGTTAGTTCAGACAAATGTGATAAAAAAAAACCTACAAATTCCTCAAGCAGTAAAAAAAGGTGCTCAGAATCACAGATGTCGTGCACGAACAAAGTGAGTAAATCAAAGCATGAAGACACTTCTGGAAATGCAAATTTGTCTCGTGAGGAAAGGCTATTTATGTTTCTGTCGTCCGATCTCAACAAGGCTTTCTGCCTTTTTCTTTCAAATGTTTTACCTGCATTTGAAAAACCAAATATTATCTTACAGTCAAGTGTACCCCAAATCCATGTACTGAGATCAGTATTGCTCAGTATGTTGCAGAGTTTGTTATCAAAATTGTAAAGCCTGCTATTGTTAAATGTACATCTTCATTATTACAACTTGAGTATCACAGTAGAATGATGACAACAAAATAGTAATCTGGAGTGCTACTACTAAAGTTGTCGAAACTCTGAAGCAAGAAGAAAAAGTGATATTTTTTTCTTCAGTTAGGAAGTATTTCACCACAACGTGCGACTATATACTGCATAAATTTCCGCTGAAAAATGAGGTACTCATTAACACTGAAGTAGCAGATATTTCATCTGTAGGTAGAGCATCATTTTCTAGCCTGAAATTCTTTCTTGATAAGTTTCCAAGAATTTTTAATGTTGACACAAAATGCTTAGACAAAGAGGGTCACTCTTTTGTCTACTGTTCATGACAATGATTTGACTGTAGTGAATGTACGAGCAAAAAATACAGTCAATGGGTACAGAACAGTTGCCAAACCAAAGATGGTTTTAGAATATAATAAAAAAATTAATGGCGTAGATCGTTTTGACCAACTCGCCGCCTGAGAATTGGAGTGTTCTATGTCCACTTTTTAGGTTTTTTATGCTATGGACACGAAATTAATATTAGTATTCATTTGTACTATATCCACACACGTCCACGCACATAAAAATGTTTGTTCTTAATTTAAGACCAATAATATTTTGTTCTATGTCATGATATTCATAGTTATTTGAACTTTCAAATGCTTATATCTCAGTTCCGACTTCAATGGACATAGAACACTCCAATTCTCAGGCGACAAACTGTCTTCATCATACTCATATTACCACAAAAACAGGAAATGGTATCATGTGCTATGGCACTTCATTGTTGAAGCTGCCTTAGTAAACTGAAAAATTGCGTACAATATGTCACGTGATACAAAAATGTCTGCACTACAGTACAGGAATTATGTAATTGAGAGTCTTTTGGAAGAATATTGCAGACCACCACCAAAAAAGAAAGGACGTATTTGTGCAGATATTATTCCAGACTGAGTGAGAGACATTTCATTGGCCTACAAATTGACAAGAAACACAAGCCAAACTGCATTGTGTGCTCCATTATGCCTTACCAGTGTAAGCAAGGACGAAAGGACAAGTGTAAACGTAAGAAAACCATATACACGTGTAAAAATTGTCCTGAACATCCCCTACTGTGCCCTGTACCCTGCTTTAAGGAATACCATACAAAAAAGAACTACAGCAAGGTTATTTCTAGTGATGCACCGATTCCGATACCGATTAACGATAATCGCCGATAATTACATTTTACCGATTAATCGTTATCACCGATTATTTAAATACCGATACCGATGTAAGTTGTATTTTACGCATCCTTTATTTTCTCGTCAAATTTCGTAGACATATTT
Organism: Bacillus rossius redtenbacheri; assembly: GCF_032445375.1. NCBI lineage: Eukaryota > Metazoa > Arthropoda > Insecta > Phasmatodea > Bacillidae > Bacillus > Bacillus rossius. Next base: position 300,604,282 of record NC_086330.1, on the reverse strand, counting down.
CGCTGCATATCTTACGCCAGATTTTAAATAAAAAAAATTAGGCGCACACTCACTATTTTAATTTAGTATTAATTTCCGCCGCTATTTATTTTGTAAACACGCAACTAATAACCATAGATACCTGCATACAGATAAAAGTTGTACTGCCAACTTTAGAATTAGACAGCATTAAAGTGGTTACGATTACGATCAGGTTTAGCAGCGCTAGCGATCATAGTGAGAAATAATGAAAACGTCCGAAAGGAGAGAGCGGTTGCTTTAGCACCAAATGTTTGCGAACTTCAGTGTTGGCTAACTTTCCTGTTATTGGCGTCTTTGTTGACATCATATAATCTATGGAAGTATTCCGAAGGTGTTGTGTTTTTAAACGTAAATGTTTATTATTGCGAATGCGTATTTCTGAAAACGAGACTGTTTTAAACAATGGCGACGCGGGAAAAGAGAAGTGAAGTGTGGAAACATTTTACTACAAGCCATGAAGACGATAGTAAAGCAATATGTTTATATTGTGGTGCTGTAATATCACGTGGTGGTTCTTGCCGATCAAGCTACACAACCACCAACATGTTGCATCATGTTAAGACACGGCATCCTCAGCAATTTGCATTTGCAGAAAGTACAAGCCAGGCGTGTTCTACTGAGAGGGAACATTCGGTTGCTGGCCCTTCTCAGAAGAAAGTTAAAGTAAGTCTACTTCAACCAACACTGCAAGACGTAGTCGAAAAGAAATTACTGTACAATTCCAATGATCCACGAGCTCAGGAATTTACCACATTGATTGCTGAAATGATATGTGTAGACATACAACCATATGACATAGTGAATAATGATGGTTTTAGGCGTCTCATGTCTAAAGCAGTTCCGAGATACAACATTCCTTCAAGGAAACACATGGCAGATACAGTAATTCCAAAAATGTATGAGAAAGTGAAAAATAAAGTTAGAGAGAGACTTTCTAATCTTGACAATGTTGCTGTCACAACAGATTTGTGGACAAGTGAGGCTTCGTCTCAGATGAATGATTTCATTAGTGTCACAGCCCATGGAGCAGAGCTGTCTCAGAAGGTACATTTCTGCCTTGAAGTTTTACCTTTTGATGGTGATTTGCACACTGCAGTAAACATTGCAGACACTCTCTTGCACATATTTGAAGACTGGGAGATAGGCAATAAAGTATGTGCAGTTGTTACTGATAATGCATCTAATATGAAATGTGCCGTAAGAGATCACCTCAAACTGCCTAATATTCCATGCTTAGCTCACAGCGTTCAGCTTGTACTCAAAGATAGGCTGCTGAATCAACGTCCAGTTCGTGAACTGCTTGCGGCATTCAGGAGCATTGTAGGGCATTTCAGTCATTCAACAGCAGCCAAAAAAATTCTTGTCAATGCACAGAAAAAGGTAAACGAACCTCAGCACGTACTTATTCAAGATATTGCGACACGATGGGACTCTACTCTTCATATGTTACGACGTCTTGTAGATCACGTCTTGTAGAGACGTCTTTCCATCACGGTTGCTCTCCAAAATTGCTCGAAGTTTAGGTGTCAGATTACAGCTGAAAATTGGTTGCTTGCCGAGCAATCAGTAGATCTTCTTACATACTTTGAAGATGTGACCAAGAAAGTCAGCAGTGAAAAAGCATCTGTAGCAGATGCTATACCACTAGTCAACAGCCTAAATCACATGCTGGAAATGAAGATAATGGAGGTTAAAGCCGTTAAAGGTGCCACTAAATCTTTTGCAACCGATTTGAAACATTCACTCGGCTCACGTCTTGGTGAATTGGAAAAGACTGAGATTTTCCTAGTAGCTACGATGCTGGATCCTCGTTATAAACACCATCCATTCCAAAATCCTGACAGCATTGAAACAGTGAAAAATAGTTTGAATGATAGCATGACACTGCAAAAATGTGATCAGACTTCTGAGTCAACTGGCACTTCTAGATGTGCCATTGCTTCACCTAGTCCTTCTGTGTAGCAGATGTTCCAGAAAATGGTTGATAAGTCTATAGCTGCTACAACAGCTTCAACTAAGGGTAAGTACTACATACACTGTGCTACAGTCAACAAATCTTATTATTTAATTGCTAAACCAAATATTTGTCATTTTGTAATTTTATTATTTACAGGTAATGTAATTTAAGAACTGGACAGTTACATGAAGCAGCCAACATTCGACCTAGGGACAGACCCGATTGAATTCTGGTTAAAAGATGTAAATTACCCACATCTGAAGAAGGCAGCACTGAAAAATCTTATAATACCCCTTGGATCTGTGTGCTCAGAGAGATTGTTTTCATCATCAGGAAACATTCTCCAAGAGAAGCGCAACAGGATGTTGCCTGAGAACTTAAGAAAGCTTGTTTTTTTAAATTCAAATTTGCCAGTGTTGAATTATGACTACTAAATGTCAACTGCGTGTTTCACATGATATATTTACTTTTAAGAATAAAAATAAATAATATAAGCCTGTGAAGATATTTTAATTCAAAGTATTGCTTGATATATTATTATTTGTTTAATTTGGCTGTTGGAAAATGAAAATGTGATAAAATAATCGGTAATCGGTTTGTATCGGTATCGGCCGATGTTTATGTTGGTTATCTGTATCGTTTCGGTAATCGGTAAAGCCTTATCGGTGCATCACTGGTTATTTCCACAATTTTCGTACTGTCGCGGTAACACAGAAAAGATGGGAGAAGTACGTATATGTAACAATGTGTAAACATTTTATGTAATGTGTAAAAAATATTTTACAGCAATTTCTTTTTTTGCTTCTGGTATCTGGGTACTGGGTAGTAAAACAACTATGTAATTTCACTCCAATGTTTTTCTCTCAATTTTTACACTTTCTGATATACTAACCAATGTGTATTTTTTGTAACAATGTGTAATGTTTAAATATTTTATATATTGTGTAAGCAAGTTATATAGGATTTCTTAGTTAAAATTAAGTAAAAAATACTTTTCATGAAGGTTGTTTTTAATTTTAATTTTAATTTTAATTACATTTTAAACTGGTACACACAAAAAACCTGAAAAAATTAAAATTGTAAAAAAATTGTGTAAAAATATATAAGAAATTTTAATTTTTTTTACACTTTTTACTGCATTTTATGTTTAATAATAATAATCTAGGTCTAAAAAAATTTCATACTTTTTTTTTTCAATATTTTTAACACTATCTGGGTAAAGATGACAATTATTCATCCCGCAACGAAAGAGTTAAAATTTGTTGAAAATTAGGGCCTTGATATGAATAAGTTAATTGGCTTGGGCTTTGATGGATGTTCAACAATGGCAGGCCATGAAACTGGAGTGCAGGCTAGGATTAGAGGAAAGTATCCTTCAGCTGTTTATTTCCACTGTGCATCGCACAGACTAAACTTAGTTGTCAATGACCTTAACAGTGTCCAGGAAATTCGTAACACTGTCGGAACAGTAAAAGAAGTTATTAGGTTCTTTAGAGAGAGTGTATTGCGTAGAAAAACAATACCTAACATTCCACTCTTCTGTGAAACTAGGTGGTCACAAAAATATACATCAATCAGAGTATTCAAAGAAAACTTCTTGGTAATAAAGGATAGTCTTAATCATCTTGCAAATAACCGCAAACACAATCAAGACACTAGATCACGTGCCAGCCAACTAGATAGCCCAACATCAACTACATTTATTATTTGTCTACACATTATATCAAGGTATTCTTCGTATCTAGAACCAATAGTGAACAAACTCCAGTATTCTGATATGGATCTCTACTCAGTCTACAGATACATCAATAATGACCTGCTAGAAAATTTTCAAAAGCAGAGAGAAAGCAATGACGAATTCAAAAACATTTTCGAGGCAGTAAAATAAGATTGTAATGAGCTTGACATAGATATAAAAATCCCAAGATTGGCTGGAAGGCAGACACACAGATGTAACGTGAATGTCCAGTGCTCATCAACTGAAGACTACTTCAAAGTTGCAATTTACAATCCATACATGGATTCTATAATGATGTCACTTACTACAAGATTTGAAAGAGATAAAGGCATACCTTTCAAAGGTTGAATTCTTCACCCACATTTAATGAAACAGGAGACGAAAGAAGATTTCATGAGAGACATAAAAAGTTTGCAAATTTTATCAAATCTACAACTTGGAAGCAGAAGCCAGATTATGGTATGACGTCTGGACGAATAAGGAATGTTTGGAAAAAAAAAGCTCCATAATATACTTTCAGAAACAATGTTTTACCCAGCAGTAAGGAGATTGCTTATATTCTACCAAACCATACCATACCCCCCACAAGTTGCACAATAGAGTGTTCTTTCAGCACACTGCTTAAAGTGAAGACGTGGCTGAGAAGTACTACTGGCGAGGACCGTTTGTCCAGCTTGTGCCTTCTAAGTGTCCACAGGAAAAGAGGAAAAAAAAACCTGGTTTCGAGGACAAAGTTCTTGACTTGTTCGGCAAGAAGAAAAGAAATTATTTACAGTTTGCTTTTTCAGATAAATATTAGAGTCAAATCCGTAGTCAAACTTGTGCATAATAATTTATCTTAAAATTTGCTTTTTATGTCAATATCAGTGAAAAATCGTGTGATGTGTGCATTTTTAATTTGTTTTCTGTATCAAATTATGAAGGTAGAGAAGCATAAGATACTGAAATCTAAATTCTTATACTTTATTCCCCCTTTACAATTCTGTTAACTTAAATTAGGTTAATTCTCTATGATTGTGTTTAGACACTGATATGAAATTCCTCATTTATGTGGTCGCCAGAAAAATAGTCCAAATCACCAGACAGAATATACAAGCATAGAAATTTATTTCAGGCTTGCTATATGTGTGCCCTTATTGGATAACATTTTAAACGATCTTCAAAGGAGATTTCCACCTGCTACCCTTGATGTTTTTCATCTGTCGTCCTTGATTCCAAGTGCAATTAACAGTCAAGAGAAGACCGAAATCCAGGACAGAAATACTAATGACATTATTAATCTTTTTCAACCTTTAATGGAAGTGGATAAGGAAGCTGCGCCTATCCTTCTTAGGGGCAAATATTTTGTGTGGAGGAAGAAATGGAGTTAATTTCCTGAATCAACTGAAGTTCCACAGAATGTGATGAAAGCTTTGAGTGCCTGCGACAAGGATGTGTATCCCTTGATTCATAAGTTGCTTCACATCCTTGCTACTCTTCCAATCAGCAACGCCAGTTCCAAGAGGAGTTTTTCAGCCCTTCGAAGACTGAAAACTTGGCTGTGGTCATGAATGTCAGAAGATTGGCTCACAGGTCTCGCTCTTCTTCATGTGCAGAGACATTCCAGTGAATGTAGACTGTGTTATTGACAGATTTGCGAAAACAGGAAAAAGAAGACTTCCTTTTTTAATATAGTGTACAGCATAAGAGTAGAATTGGTATAAATAAAAATAATACATGGAAGATATGATTTTTAAAGTAAAGGTTACTTTATTTTAGCATAAAACTCTGGCATTGAGAAAAAAATTAACCATTAAATGCTATTACCTTATAATCGAAATTGTAAATAAAAATTTGTCTTGTCACTATAAACTCACGATGGTAAAATTGTTTATTTCAGGAGAAATATTATTTAAATCACTATTTATGTGCACATCATTTAGATAAATTATACATTTTACTTAGACTTCTTGTCAAAAAAAATGCAAATGTCTGTAAAATGTTTGTGAAAAATTGTATGTGTATCAAATTGCTTTATACTGTAAAAGAACCATGAAAAGAAAGTGAAATAAGAACTACATAATAATCCTTCTGCTTCCAACCCACTGTCAAATATAGTAACATGATAATTAAGACCATACTAAACTTAGTGTTCTGTATTTCAATTTTCAATGTACTACAGTTTTATTAAAAAATTAATTTGCCCCCCACCCCCCCTGATCATCATTCTGGATCCGCCCTTGCCAGCAACCAGTATGTTCCACTCATCACCTAATTTGAGCTAGCCGGAGGTGGTGAGTGGTGACATTTGGCGGCCCAACGTGTGGCTGGCACGGACTTCTACATGCCCTGAGATGCAAAATTTTCAAATAACTTTTTTTTCTTCAAAACAAATACGTCGCTATGTACGCATCCATTAATCATCAGCTGTGCTGTTTACCGCCTGACTGTTTCAACTAGTGCTTCGTCTGTCCACGCGTCGTGAAAAATACGAGACACCGAAGCTGCGAGACCCAGGGGTGTCCAGTACGCAGAAATTCGAGATCGTCACATCGCGGGACATCGCATAACTTCAAGATTGTCACATCGCAGAACTACTTAGAACTTTGAGATCATTACTTCGCGGGACTTCGAGATCGTCGTATCGCGGGACTACGTGGGACAGAGCAACAAACAGCACGAAGGTCGTAATTTAAAAACTTATTTTTTTAACACTGGTTAGGTAGAAATTGTTTTATTTGTTTCAGTGAAGTAAAAAAAATGAGCAGTCTGGACAGTGGGGAAGAGTTTCTGGGTTTTTGGAGAACTCTGAAATTTTTGCGGAAAATCTTGAAGACCAGGGGAATTTAAATACAGAATTAATGAGCCAGGATTTCCCCGGGAAATTTCTGGTAACATGGAACATCCTGCAGGACCTATTCAAAGTGAGGTTATTGGGGGGTCTGAACAAATGTTGCAAGTGTTAATTGCAATACAACTGTCACAAGGTCAGGCAGAAATGAAAAGAGATTTAGGAAATCAAATTGCACAGGGGCAACACAAAATGGAGTGCAGGTCACAGGAAATACGACATGACCTAATGCTTGTAAGGGAAGAAATTTTCAAACATAAAGTGGAAACTGAAATTAAACATGTACAGTCTAATGTAAACAAACAAATTTCCACATATGCATCAAGGGTTGAGTGCTGTGAATCACAAGTTGAAAGGGTGATAGCTAATTTAGAAACTTGTGAAAATAAAGGAATATAGTTCAAAGAAAATATTGAATTTGTTGGGAATGATGTACATGGAAATAAGGGCAAAATTTGAGTTCTGAAAGAAATTCAAGGAGAAATTCAAGCAGAAGTTACTCAAAATCATAATGAAATTGAGGGATTAAAGGTAAAAGTAAATGAAAACACCAGGAACATTGAATTAAATGAAAAAAAATTCAGGAAGTACAGGAAAATTTAGAAGTAAATATAGAAAAGGTATTTCAGGAAACGTAAACATTGGAAACAAATTTGAAAACTTTCGAGATGAGGTGAAGAGGCAATGTTTAGATAAAGTGTAGAAAAAATTGAGCAAAATAAGAGGCGATGCACATGGGGGAATCAGGAGTTCTATATTGACAGTGGATGAAGTAAACACTTTCGAGAAAACCGTCCCAAAATTTTTTGGTGATAATAGGGGGCAACACCCATTCAGTTTATCACTACATGTGAAAAAGTGTTCGGCTATCTAAAAGGGTCAGACGAACAACAGTTGGAATTATTTGTTACAAAGCTTGACGGGGCTGCATTGCAGTGGGGCATGCAGAAGGAAAGCGAGTGGAAATGTTTTGAAGATGCCAAAGGGGCATTTTTGCAGAAATACTGGGGTATTTATATGCAAGATGACTTCTTACAGTACTTGTTCTCTGGTAAACGCAGAGGGAGGGATGGCCCCATGGCAAATTACGTATGTCCAACGATTGTACCTGCAATCCAGATATTTGAATAATCCAATAACGGAAGAACGCTTCATTTCTCACATAGTACACCATTTCAGTCGACATGTGCAGGACTGCATTCTGGGTATGAGGGCTAAGAGTGTGGATGAAGTAGTGTGACTACTTGAAACACTCGACAGGCGGGATGAAAGGGAGGAAGGCTTGCGAGGTAGGGATAAAGGCTACCAGGACAGGCAAAGATATGATAGAGGGCAGGGAAGACAGTGACACTGGAATTTAAACGAGTAGAGGGGGATGATCAAGCCTCAGATCCCTCCCCTCCAATGTTACTGGGGCGGAGACACAGTGCCATGTTTTGCAAACCAGGGAACAAAACCCAGTTACACATGACAGAGATGATTTATTGGGAACTGTTGAGGAGCCAGCTAACTTGTTGCAAGGGAAAGTAGGGATCTGCCCCTACATTCAAGGGGAAATTCTTGGTGCCAATCTGAAAACCAACATGCTAGTTGACACAGGGAGTGAAGTAACTGCCATGTCAGAAGAGTTTTTTTTGTCCTTGGGTAACGAGATCACGCAGTCAGTTGCGGTACTGCCAGTATCAAACGTAATTATTGTAGGGGCCACAGGGATTAGGAACAAAAATGTTAAAAAACAAGTAATTTTGGAAATAAAAATTTGAGGGTATTGTTATGTGGATTGTTTTCCTGGTAGTGAAGGAACTCAGTATCAACATTGTTTTAGGGGCAGACTGGCTACAAGGAAATGATGTAGTAATTGATTATTCTAAGCAGCGTATAGAACTGGCAGGGGAGAAAATGGGTTTTGTGTCTGATAACAAAGTACAATCTTTCCGTTTGCAATTAATCATGGGAAAAAATTTTGACGGGAGAAATATTTTGGGGTGTAACTTGTTAGAAAAACAGTATATTACAGAAACAGATGTTGACCAGATCAGATTACATAGTGGTACCATGGACCAACAAAAGGCATTGAGGGAAATAATACGGAAAGAACATCGTGGATTTGCTAACTTTCCAGGTTAAAATAACAAGTACGAATGCAAATTAAATTTAAGGAACCATCAACCATTTGTGCAGAGACCTTACCCAGTAGCTTATCTTTTGAGTCCAGCAGTAGAACAAGAAATTCAAAACATGATAGATAATGATATCATTGAACGGCGCAGCTCTGAGTACTTGAACCCGATGGTAATAGTAAAAACGAAAACCCGAACCCATGGACGAATTACTACAAAAGTTTGAAGGCTGTGCATATTTTTCAAAAATTGACTTAGTACTACACGCCTTAGCCAACTGTGGTCCCGGGAAAAATGTGAAATACCCAAGGTCCGCCGTCATCCCTTCCGCCACACTGTCCCCTCCCTTTCCCTAGTCCGCCTCACGGGTGGGACGGCAAGTAGAGTTATTACCATAAGTCACGACACAGTGCGCGCATACAGGAGTATCGCTGTTCAAGTATTTCACGGATCCTTTGAAAGCGGAGCAAGGTTTCGAAGCGTACGTGACTGTAATATAACGTGTATTGACAAATGGCATCGGGCAGTACAACAAAACACAAAACTATACATAGCCAGTGCAGGGAAGTGATTAGCAATGTGATTGAATTTTGTGATCAGGAGAAGGCATCAGGCAAACTTACCCATCCATTATGTAATGCAACAAAGCGTGCGGCCGCAACGACAGGGAAATCGAAAGGAACAATATGCAAAATTAGAAAATAAAGTAAAGAAGCCGCTATCAGTGGGGGAATTTTGCGCACACCAGGAAAGAAAAGAAAAGCAAGTAGTAACAAGATATCAGTTGATGAGTTTGACCTTGGGGTAATACAGCGCACCGAACAACAGTTTTATACGGTGAAAGAAGAGGTTCCAACACTTAATAAGCTTCTTACAGAGTTTCAAGAAGAAATAAATTTCCCTGGACTAAAAGAAACTTTGAGAAAAATCCTGCATAAATTGGGTTTCCGGTTCAAAAAATGCAAGAATAAAAGGAAAATATTAATGGAACGCAATGACGTTGCTTGTAGGGGCAAATATTTACGTCGAATGAAAGCAAATGAGCAGGCTGGTGAAAAGAAAAAAACAGTTGTGTACATTGACGAAACCTGGATTCACCCGACGTACACAGTAAGCAAGTGTTGGCAAGACAACAAAACACCCGGTGTTTTGAAGAATGACAGCGCTGGTCAACGTTGGATAATCATAAATGCAGGTTGCGATCTAGGTTTCATTCCAGGTGCATATCTAATTTTCAAGTCCAAAGGTAAAAGTGGCGATTATCACGATGAGATGAACTTCGCAAACTTTTCCAGATGGGTGCAAGACAAGCTTATTCCAAATCTGCCTGCTAATTCGTTGGTTGTAATGGATAATACCCCTTATCATTCCGTTCAGTTAAATAAGCCACCAACAGCCGGTACAAGAAAACAAGATATCATCCAATGGTTACAGAACAACATTCCGCATGACAATGATATGAAAAAATGTGAACTCCTCCAGCTCGTTAGTGGTCGACGTCCACCTCCCAGGTTTCGCATAGATGAGATGTTAGAAGAACATGGGCATGAAGTAATAAGATTACCACCATACCACTGTGAGCTTAATGCTATTGAGTATGTATGGAATATTGTGAAATCACGTGTTGCTGAAAAAAATGTCGCTCAATCATCACGTACCATTGAAAACATCACAACAGAAGCAATCAATAGCGTCACCAAAGAAGAATGGCAAAATGCTATTTTACATGTAAAACATACAGAAGCAGAGTACTGGACAGGTGACTGTCTAATGGAGCACGAAATTGATAAAATTGTTGTTAACAGGGTTCGTACGGTCCTGGAATGTCCTGGAACTTTTACCATGTCCTTAAAAGGTCTTGAAAAGTCCTTGAATTCAATCCAGTCCTTGGAAAGTCCTTGAATTTTCAGGTAACATAATATTCCAGTTAGTTTCCCATCGTTAAAATCCTAGCTTAGGAATACAAAACCATAATTTGTTTCTTATTTCTAGAATATAATTTGCTTGACGTGAACAGACGATAACCGAGTGAATTTTCGTAAAAAAAAAAATGGATTTGGGAATTTCTCGTGTTCTATTGGCAACGACATTTATCGGTTATGGTGCGTAATAATGCTTTGCGTAACTGTGTTATTGGATATAGTTCGGTACACAAGAGTAAATGTGGTATCGCGTGGTAGTTGTGGTATCGATTTTTAAAATATGCAGGATAAATATGGTATAGTATGGTAAATGTGGTACAAACAAAAGAAGTTAGATGCAAGATGGTGGTTTTGCTTTGTACTTTTTCCGGATTTACATGCTTCTGTAATTGTATGGCATTGTCGGAGTGATTGGAAAGGGAAAAGTGTTATTTCTAGAAATGTTTTAATATCAGTTCCGACTTCGTTTTTAGTTTATACTTCCTACGAGTTGCGAAAAGATTTTTTTGCCGGCTTTGATATTTGCATCAAATAGCCTATTTGTTTGCATTTTGATTTAATTTTTGCGGCTGTCGTATGTAAAAACTACATTTTTTCACACTTTCTCTTATTATTTTCCTTCAACGTGTTTGATAGTGCTTTTGGTGTTTTTATGTACCTATGCAACTTGAGAGATACTGTTAACATTTTTTCTCAAAATGCCTGGAAACTGTACTTTTAACGATTTGTGGTTACGTAACCCAAAATTCAGTAAATGGCTACAAAAAACGACTGACAGAAATAAAGCCAAATGTGTTTTATGTAGTAGTGTTTTCGATATCAGTAACATGGGTGTATCGGCGTTAACGAGTCATATGGGTGGGAAGAAACATGTCGCTCTGGCAAGTCAGAAGCCAAAACTTGGAATACAAGTATATCTCGGTGGTAAACAGCCTTCACAAGATGGCCAATCTACAAGTTTAGCAGTCGTGAAACCAGATATCCAGAATTCTCAAGATCAGCAGGTAGGCCTGATTAGTTCTTTTATTACTGGCCAGGACACTTTAAAAGCAGAAATTCTGTGGGCCCTTAAAGTATGCAGTAACCATTTTTCATACAAGTCCTGTGAGGATATTGGGCCCTTGTTCAGACAAATGTTTCCTGATAGCAGTGTTGCCAAAGGCTTTTCATTGGGAGAAACAAAGTGTGCCTATATGTGTTGTTTTGGGATAGCACCTTATTTTAGGTCCTTACTCATGGAAAAAATTCGAAAGGAAGATTCGTATGTTCTGCTTTTTGACGAGAGTGTTAACCGAAAACTTCATCAGAAGCAATTGGATTACCATATTAGATATTGGGATACCGACAAAGTCGTCTCATGCTATATGCACTCTAGTTTCTTGGGACATGCAACTGCAGAAGACATGTTTAGTTCGTATGAAAAACTCAGTTCTGAAATTTTTCTTCCCAGCATGCCTTTACTGCAGCTCTCCATGGATGGTCCAAATGTCAATTGGAAATTTTACGACATGGTTTGTGATCAACTGAAGAAAGACACAAATAAAACAGTGATACAAACTGGCAGTTGTGGGTTACACATACTTCATGGTGCATTTAAGTATGGATCAGTTTCATCTACCTGGGATGTGGAGAGAATTTTGTCAAGTATGTATTATCTTTTTAAGGACTCTCCAGCTAGGAGGGAAGATTATGTGAATGTGACCAGTAGTACTCTTTTTCCTTTAAAATTTTGTGCTGTTAGGTGGATAGAGAATTCGATAGTTGCAGCTCGTGCTATTGAAATGTGGCCTCATATGCTCAAGTATGTAAAGTCTGTAACAGACAAAAATGTTCCCAACCCCAACACCAAATCTTTCATGGCCATCAAAGAAGCGGCAGCTGACCCACTCACGCCTGTAAAACTGCTAGTATTTCAGTCAATTGCCAAAGAAGTGGAACCATTTTTGATAGCATATCAAACTGATAAGCCAGTTCTGCCATTTTTAGGGAAAGATATGTTGAAATTGCTGCGAAGCCTAATGGAAAGGTTTATCAAAGATGATATTATGAAGAATGCAAATTCTTGTGGCAAACTTGTCAGAATTGAAGTTGCAAAGAAAGAAAACCATTTGCCAGCAACCAAAGTCTATTTAGGATTTGCTGCAGAAAATAGAGTAAAAGATTTGGTTCACAAGAATGTAAGCAAGGATCGTGACATTATACAGTTACGAATGGAATGTCGTGATTTTCTCTTGGAAATTGTGAAAAAGTTGTTGAACAAGTGTCCTTTACAATATTCTGTTGTTAGGAACCTCAGTTGTTTGGACCCTAGAGAAATGAATGACCAAAAAATTTGCCCTACCCGGTTTTCATTAGTATTGAAAATTTTGGTAGATGCAGGGCGAGTTGAAGAAACAGACTGCGATGCATTACTTTCAGCTTACAAAGATTTTATTCTGGAGTTTGGTTCGTCATCACAGTTTCGAAATTTCAAACCTGAAGCTGACCGTTTGGATTCATTGTTATTTGGTAGTGCAAACTCTAGTTCCAACTACGTAGGATTATGGTGTGTGATGAAAATGCTGCTGATTTTGTCACATGGACAAGCCTCTGTTGAGAGAGGTTTCTCAGTTAACAAGCAAATTGAAGTAGAAAACATGCATGACCGTACAGTAATTTCGCAGAGAATCATTTGTCAGCATGTTACATCTGTTGGTGGTGTCTCAAATGTAAACATTACAAATGATCTGATAGCTTCAGCAGCAAGCGCACGCCAAAAATGGCAAAGCTTTTTGGAAGAGAAAAGGCGCAAGAAAGAAACAGAACAGCAGAAGTTAAAACGAAAAAATATCACAGATGAAATAGATGAACTCAAGACCAAGAAACAAAGAATCGAAGCAGATATTTGTGAACTCACAAAATCAGCTGATAGGTTCTCTGAACAGGCGGAAGCAACCGGTAGTTTAACCATGGTGTCAAAGTCCAACAGCCTTCGAAGAACAGCCAAAGAAAAATCTGCATCCCTTGCTGAAGTAAACAGACAGTTATGTGAGAAGTTAGAAGAATATAAAAATTACTAAGGTATTGTGTGAATGTTACGTAGGTTTTTAGGTAGGGATTAAATTTAGTAGAAAAACATACTTAACATACTAAAAATACAAAAGCAGAAATAGAAATGTTGCGAAACTAAACTTAATTTGACTTACTTAAGTAAAAATTTGATGTAGCTAATATAATTTATTTTTACTGTGGTCCTTGAAAAATTATTGTACAGTCCTTGAAAAGTCCTTGGAAAGTCCTTGAAAGTTAATTGTAAGTTCCTGTAAGAACCCTGTGTTAACTTAGGCGATTCCAGCTCTGACAATGAATGGGACTTTTCGGACAACAGCAGCACATATTCCAATGGTAACATATCAGGAATTGAAGAACTAAATGGCTGAGTGGGCATTTGTTACGTGCACTATGCATGAAACTGTGTTGAAATGTTTCTTGCATTTTTTTCATTAATTAATCACACATAAACAATATTTTCTTTGATTATAGGCAAATGTATACCGACATCTATGTTAAATACGGTGCTGAGTGAAATAATTATTATAACACAAATGGTACGATGTGATGCTGTGACACACTTTGGTACACACTGTGACATCTTCGTAGACACTGTTTCGCTGTTTCATACGACTGTACCTTCACCTTATCACAACATTTCTTACTGCACGACTGCGCTTCATGGCCATCGTTTCATCCAGGTAATCATGCTTACATGTTGCGTACACTTATGAACGCATGTGTATACTCCTTGCTTCCACAGCTAACGGTATTCCCCTACTGCCAACCCCTCTCTCACTGTGACACTAGCGCTCCCGTCACTCCCCTCCTCGGGACCACAGAAGGCTTGGGCGTGAAGTAGCATCTTATTGGCAGATTCCATTGACTGTTGAGTCTAGACTTTGCACTGCTTTTCCCTACCAAGGAAAGACCTACTGTTTTAAGAAATTACCTTTTGGCCTAAATGTCTCAGTCAGTCTTCATCCGGGGGCTTGAAGCTGTATTGGGAAAGGAATTACTTGAGGTAGTGACAATCTATGTAGATGATATAATGATTGCCACTGTTACGTTTGAAGAACACTGTAATATTATTGAAAGGGTTTTGAGAAAACTGCAAGAGGGAGGAATGACAGCAAATTTACAAAAATCTGAATTTCTGAAGGAAGAGATAACGTTTCTCGGTAATGTGGTGAATGCTAGGGGCATCCATATTGACCCAGAAAAATTAAGGACTGTAAAAGAATATCCTTCACCTAACAATCGTAAGCAACTGGAAAGGTTTATAGGGTTCTTCAATTTTTTTCGGAAATACATACAAAATTTCAGTAACATTTGTGTACCTTTGCGGAAGTTGATGCAAAAGGGACATTGCTGGGAATGGGGGACTGAGCAGGAGCAAGCAGTAAACATCTAAAACAGGAATTGAGAAGGAAGTTTTGCTTCACCACCCTAAAATGGATGGGAAATTTTACATAACATGTGATGCATCAAATGAGGCAGTAGGGGCTATGTTGTTTCAATTAAATGAGGAAGGTGAACAGGTACCCATTTGTTTTGCCAGCAGGGCACTCAACACGGCTGAAGTAAATTACACAACAACTGAAAAAGAACTGCTCAGCATTGCGTTTTCTTGTTCCAAATTCCGTACATACATTTACAGTAGGGAAACTGTAGTACTGACAGACCACAAAGCCTTATGTCACATAAATTCTTGTAGATTACTACACAGTAGAATCACTAGATGGATTCTAGCATTACAGGAATACACTCCAAACATACAGCACATCCCAGGGAAAATGCAAGTAGTTGCAGATGCCTTGTCTAGAGGGGTTGCAGATGTACAGGCCACCCAGGCAAAGAATTCCAAGTCAGGAGTTCGTGTAAACAGACAGAGGTAGAGACTGGGATGAAAGAGTTCTCGGAAAAACTTAAATATGAGGTTGCCGAGGACATTAGGTTGCCAAAGGTAATTAAATAATTGAGTTATGCAGATTGCAGAGAGATAATAAAAGAAAAATTTGTGATAAAAGGACACCTTTTTCAAAATTTAAGCAGTAATGTGCCAAAATGGGCTTTGTGTGTACCTAATAATTTACTAACTGAAATTTGTACACTAATGCATGTGGAATCTGGACATTATGGAGTAAAAAAAACTGTTCAACATGTTCAGGGGTTTTGTGAGTTGACAAATGTATATCGAACTGTAGCCAAGATTGTACACAATTGTTTGTTATGTGCACAAACAAAAGTAATGAATAGTAAATGTAAAGGGGTGATGCAACATGTGTTAGCAACAGAGCCTCTGGAAATAGCTTGTGTAGATTTGTTTGGACCACTGCCTAGAGGGAGGGGTGGAGTCAGATATATTTTTGTTGTGTTTGATGCGTTTTCAAAATATGTTAAATTATACCTAATCAAGCGAGCTACTTCAGAGGTGGCTACTGAAAAAATTCTAGATGTATATGATAATGAGGTGGGTACTCCTAATAAAATAATTTCGGACAATGGACCCCAGTTTCGGGGTGATTTATGGAAAACTGTGACTGGTATTCTAGGTATTGAGTTAGGTTATACAGCAGTGTATCACCCAGCAGCCAATCCTGTGGAAAGAGTAATGAGGGAGCTGGGCAGACTGTTTAGATTATATTGCAGTGAAAATCATAGCCAGTGGGTTAATGTGGTGAGTTAGGGTGGCCACTCAATTCAGCTGAAAAAATTCCCTGACTTTCCAGGTTTTTTTGACCAGTCAAAATCATCGGCAAAATTAATTTAAAAATAAGGCCCGTTGTAAACAACACATACATGCAGACAAATCATGATAAATATTTATTTCTAACAAAGAAAATTAAAAAGAGAAACAAATTCACAGTGTAAGCCTAGTTAAAATTCCAATATTAATTAAAATTTAAAGCAATAATTGTAATATATTCAGGCCTAGGTACATACCTATTCAAGCTGCTGGTACTTGCATTTTTTGTAGCATATCACACAACACAAACAAATTCTTCAACTTGACACTTTATTATTTAACACCCTCAAAAATTGAAAGTTCAAAAAATCATGTACATAAAAAAACACACACTAAATAAACCTTTCAATTTTTTTTTATAAAGTATATTTTTGCATTGATGGCATCAACTTCCTTCTTCATATCTTCTACCAGTTACAATTTTTTTTGTTTCCAACAATTCTAGTTCTTTTACTTGTCGCTTTTTTGTTTGGTGTTTATCATGTTCAATTTTGTCCAGCTCTTGCTGTGTCTGCAGAGCCTCAAGATATTTTGCATGGGAATTCCTAACAAACTGCATCATTGATTTTGTTATTTTTACATGCTCAACCCCACCTGCTACGGTAACTGCATTGTGCACAGGTCTTAACGCCACAAGGCTGTGTTCTTTTTGATTTTCAATCAAACAGTCACCATTAACCGAAAATCCTCTCTCTAAACTAGCATTTCCATGAGAAATTATCAGTAGAAATTTAACAAAATTAACTACTTGGCTTGAAACATTGTGTGAACTTAACAACTTCATCCAATGATGATCGAGGCGAGAATGTTTTTCAAATGCAGTCATGCATCCAATCACTTCTTCCGACTCTAGAAGAAGATGTAATTCACGTAGAATGCTGTCGACTTGCACACCAGATAACCAATTGTGTTTCACCAATATTTCCAAGCATGATGCCAAATTTTTCTTGAACAGAACAGATTTAGTAGCAACAGCAGGATCAAGAAATGTCAGTGCCCCAGTTAGTCTGAATTTCAGAGGAGACTTGTCCAACAATTTTGTGGTACATTGAGTTAGAGCTTGGCGACAACATTGCTTGAATTCCAAAATCTGAATTCTTTCACTCCTTTTGCTTTTTGTAATGCATCTCTTACAGCAAAACCAACATCAACATTTTTTGCATGTAGCAAGTTATCTGTGCTCAAAATAAGTTTACCTGGTGAAAGAAAATTCTTCTCAAGGACATCTTCCTTAACAAAACGTACCATCAATGTGTGTATCAATGAGAAGAGAGCAGAATGAAGAAATGGAGCCAGTGGAGATTCTGTCTGAAACTGTCTCAAGAAAAGTTCTAACAAACCTGCAAGAGAATAAAAGAATGAAAGTTTTGCTCCAAACAGGTTGTCTTTGACACATCTTGAAACAACAGAAAAACATTCATTCTGTCTCGTATATGCTTTCTTATCCCGCACTGCACACTCCACAAATTTTGACAAACAAGATAGAATTTCAATAGCTCGAAGTGCAACTTTGCTGTTCTCTACCCAATGAATAGAACAAAATTTCATAGGAAATATTTTTGTATCTGTGTATTGTATATAATTTGCTCCTCGTGCAGGTACATTTTTTAATAAGTTGTAGACTGCTCTCAAAAATTCAACTATCTCCCACTTAGTTTCACGTATAGCTGCTTTAACAGCACAATGGACAGTGTGTAAACCACAAGATCCTATATCTAGTAATGTCGGCTTACTAGGGTCGTCACCTTTTAAGTCAAACAACAAATCTTTCAAAAATCTATGATTGACATTTGGGCCATCCATTGACACTTGTATAAGTTTACTTAAATTTATATCAGACAGAGAGCTTTTAAAGTGGATAAGCAAATCAGCAGCCGTTGTATGACCAAGAAATGCAGATGTAAAGTAGTGATGAAACTTCATTTTTTTCAGAGTCCCAAAATCTTACGAAAAGGTCCATCTGCTGCAAGGCCTAATAATCATGCAAACAACAGAACGGAATAACAGATTAACAAACCATAAAATAATAGCGAGACAGGTGCACCAACTTAATGTATGAAAGCCGCAAAATGTTACGAGACAACACGAGGTCTCGAAAACACAAATTCAACATAAATCCTACCTTTCATTTTCTATTTTACTAGTAATATTTTAAAAATCCTGTTTCAACGAATAATTTCCAGATTTTTGATGAAATTCCCTGACTTTCCCTGATTTTTCCTGTAGCTACAAAATTCCCTGACATTTCCAGGTTTCCCAGGTTGAGTGGCCACCCTGTGAGTGAAGTAGAAGGGCTGATGAACAATGTGTGGCATGAGAGCACAGGATTCTCACCTATCGAATTAATGCGGCAAACTCTACCAACAACCAGATTAAAAGGTGTCATGGATAATGTTGCAGAAAAATTCAAAGACAATTGGAAAAGGCGGGAAAGAGACTTTGTGTCTCTTTTAAGACCATGGAAAGTAGCATGATAAAAAAATAAAAATTAACTTTTTGTGTTGGTAGAAAATTTCATGTTTTGCATTCTTTTTGCCATTTGATAATGTGTTTCAGAATTTTTGGTGATACTTTGTATTATGTACATTTTGATAATGTTTTGTATTTTATAGGGTTTTTGTATTTTTTTAAAGATTTGTTATAACATAATATAGGAATGTAACAAGATTTATGATTTTTAGGATGAATAATATAATGTTTTACAAGAAAGCTGTTCAGATAAATTTTTAAGATAAATAACTATATGTTTATGTGAATGTTTTTCTGTTTTGAAAAAATAACTATGATAATATATCTATAAATTCTTTTGAGTAGATGGTACTAAATTTTATTTTAAGAAATGCTTTACATTGTGATAATTTCATTGCATTTCAGGTAATGTTTTGTGTGCTTAATGTTGTGTCATGGGAAGTTAGATTTTCAGAGAATTAATAGAATTTTGAAAAGGTTTAATGTTTTAAATTTAAGTGCCACACATGTTTGTTGGAAAATATGTAGTTTTGGATTAAATGACAGGGTGTCAACATCCTATATTAAAGATATGAAAAGTAACTCAATACGTTATTGAAAACTACCGTATTTATGCGAATATAACACTCGCTCGTATACAACAGCCCCCCTAGTTTTGAATTTTAAATATTGAAAAAATTGAATATCCGTGTATAACACCCGAAGAAAAAAAATCCTGAAACATCCATTAACCCACCACCCCCGAGTAGAAACGAATGGACTCGCCCAAGTTATTTTCACGGCAGTGCTGCTGTAACTCAGCAGAAGCCGGAGTTTTTTTTTGACAGCTATCCAGTAGTAAACACATGGTCGGCCAACCTTCTATTATCTATGTACATTGCTTGAAAATGGGTAAAACTAGGGCAAGTTACACACATCTTTCAAGTTGAAAGTTGTGCGGTATGCAGAGGAAAACAGTAAACGTAAAGCTGCAAGACATTTTTCTATTAATGCGCAGTGCATTCGTGGGTGGTGTAGAAATAAGGAAAGACTTTAGTGTTCACCTAAAAACATGTGCATTTCGTGGCAGAAAATGTGTGTATCCAAAAGTGGAAGAACAACTGTTTGAGTACATGAACAATTTAAGGAAAGACGGTTATTCTGTTTCTACAGATATACTGCAATTAGAAGCAAGCAAGATTGAATAAACATCTCAACATTAATCAAGCGAACTTCAAAGCTAGTTACGGCTGGGTACGAAGGTTCATGAAGAGAAATAACTTGTCTATTCACCGCAGAACAACATTAGCGCAAAAAATGACAGAGGAATACGAACCGAAGCTGCTAAATTTTCAGCGACACGTAAAAAAGCGCTTCGAAAAAAGAATGGCTATCTTCTATCGCAAATCAGCAACGCCCATCAGACACCGGTGTGGTTCGACATACCAGAATCAACTACAGTTTCACTGGTTGGAGGAAGGTCAGTTTCCGTTAAAACCACAGGTGCTGACAAACAACGTTGCACGGTTATGCTGGCTATTACAGCGGATGGCCGAAAGCTTCCCCCATACGCACTATTCAAGCGGACAACTTTACCGAAGGATGGGTTTCCACCAGGAATCATCGTGAGGGTGCAAGAAAAGGGTTGGATGACAAATTAACTTGTTCTGGACTGGCTGAAGTGTGTGTGGAGACAGTCGACCCGGTGGTTTGCTGCGAAAGCGTGCCATGTTAGTGCTGGACAGTTTTCGTGGACACTTAACTGAACCTGTGAAGTAGTGTGAAAAGGAAGACAGCGATCTTGTTGTCATCCCGGGGGGCATGACAAAGATTTTGCAGCCACTGGATGTCATTGTGAACAGGCCGCTCAAGGTGGAATTTAGGTGCCAATATAATACGTGGATGACAACAGCTGAACACAACCTCACACCGACTGGACGGATGAAACATGCTCCACTACCAACAGTGTGTTCGTGGATTTTGGCAGCAAGAAATGATTGCCAAAAGTTTTAAGGTGACCGGCATTTCATCCAACTTGGACGGCACAGAGGACAACATCCTGCAAATTTCAGACACGTCTTCAGACAGCGATTCTGCCAGCAGAGCAAGTGACGATTTGTAATACCGTAATAATCAGAACATATTTTTTCTAGTACGGTATTTTGTATATATCAGCCTCCCTAGGTATAGATTTTATTTTTTGGCAAAAAAAGGGGGTGTTATATTCGCATAAATACAGTAGTCGTCAAGTTTTGAAGCTACAGAAGCAGTTGTGTGTTCATGATGGCCAGAGTTTAGGTGAATTTTTTGTATTGTCCTAAATAAGCAGCAAATGTTTTTTGTGTAATGTGGTTTATGAGGCAGCTGGGGTGCCAGGAGGTTAATTTTAAATGTATTTCCGGCATGGAATCCCAATTTTTTTTGCAAGGGTGCGTCCCTTCTCCTTGGTCGCTCCCACCCCTCATCAATGTTAAGATGTGTGTTGCTGCTGAAAGGGGAGATATGGTTTGAAACCTAAAGAAGGGCATTGGTTCATGTAATTGGTTTTTGAAGAACAGAAGCGTACGACTGTATCATAATGAAGTGTTTGTCATGCCATGACTAGAATTGTGTCAACTTCTTGTTTGTGGAAAATTATGTTTGAGATTGTTTTTAAAGTTATTTGAGCATGTTGAATAAACCCATGACAGTTTGAAGTAGAATTTGTGAGTTTCGAGAATGTTTCCTAAGAGGCAGGGAAGATAAATTTTGTGTGCCATCCACATTTGTAAGAATTGTTATTTTAAGTGCATAGAAATGTTTAAAATGTATGTAGGTACTTCAGAGGTTAGGTTTAAACAAATTTTTCTCATTTTTTTGTTCTTTAGTTACTTCTCAGTGAAAAGCTTTGGCTTTTAACTGAGAAGTTGGAGGGGTAATGTAACAACCCAGATTACAGCCTTCCCCATCCATCCAGCAATAATAATTTGTTATAAATTTTTTGTCATATTTCAGGTTAAATTTAAAGTTTTTCCTTTTTCACAGTTATTATGAAAATAATTCTCCGGGTTTGTTTTTATTTTTAAATTCACAAGTTTATTTTTCTCGTAATATTTTGCTGGCTTCTTTATGTGGGTTGGTCTGTGTGGGAAGGCATGCTGATGTGATTTTCCTTCATTTTTTCCACGACCGAGGCTTTATTTCACACTAGGCGTGAGTCACGGTCACGGGAGTGCGAGAAAGAGACAAAATCGCTGCATCGTGGGACAGAAGTAAGCATTTCGTGGAAGCATCTGTTACCATGCGCCGTGATTGGCTGAAAATTACGTCAGCGAGCCCAGGACACTGCCCACACGAAGGAAAGGAAGGCTGTAAGTTCAGGTGGATAGTCTCAATATTTTTGAATATTTATTAAGTACAGGATTTAAAAGAACCACAGATTTTATGTAAATTTTTATTTATTTTCATTATTTTTTTCAAACAATATCACAGTAAAAGTGCCTCCGACATCACAGCACCAAACCCATCTCGCCGCAACCTGTTCTGAATCACTAACACCAAAAAGTAAAAGTACACAGAAACACATGTTTCTTGTACCATAAACTTTCAAAGTAGCACTGAAAACTTTTTCGTCCATACAAAAACGAACTTCACCTGCATTGTAACCATCCAGTAATACACACAATCTCCAATACTCTCCACACAAATCACAGCAATTTATGGAAGGCTTTAAGAAATCTCTCCAATACTACCATCGCTCATGCAATGCGCTTCAATTACATCCATTACATGCTCTTAGCAACTCTACCACTAAAAAATTTTTGTCAACAAAATTTTGTTTTTAAATAGTGGAGACTTCGTGCTGTACAAAACTATGACCAGTTTGATGTGAAAATTATCTTCACAGGACAAAAAAACATCGGCCTGTTTTTTATTTTCAATATCATAAAAAGCTGCCAGTGACTAAACTAAACTCGCAAACAAATAGGCTTCAATACATCTTACACTAACAAACCTCAATATCATGGTATTCATGAAAACTGAATCTTCATGGTAACACAATAAATATTTTCTCCAACAAAAAAATTTAATAAAACACTAATTTCACGGGAAATTTAGTACAATGGTTTCTTTAAACATAATTCACATAAAAAATGCCAATTTATACTTGCCAAGAATTTACAAGGCACACAATAACAGAGAATTAAGAGAAAAAAAAATTTCAGAAAAATAATTAACAAACCCAGTTATCACGAGCTGTATTACTTTAAGAAATTTTTTACCCAAATTTCCATCCAACACAATTTTTTTTCAAATTAGATTCACTGTCACGCAGCTTTTCAACAAATGCTAGAAATAACAGTGTCAACATGGGGGGAGAAAAAATTGAGGCAGTCATCAACAACTGGAAATGTTTTTACAAGCGACTCGACCCTCCCCAAGATTCAATATGAACACATTGGAAGAGCAACTTGCCACCAATCATACGTTAAACGCACACACGCACACAAGCACACAGCAGAACTAAAACTAGAGATTTTACAATCCATTACAGCTGACCTGTATGGATATCTTTAAGTAATTAATATTCGTCTGTTAGCGTGGAGAAACATAACTTAAAAAAAAAATTTTAAAAATTTGTCTTAAAAATATTACAGCAAACCTTAAAAATTACAGACAAAAAATAAATTTTATCCCCTCCATTAGATATTTATTACCTCATTCACACTTCATAACTTTGAAGAAAAATTAACCGGAGCAGTGATATCCATCCCAAGCCAGCTTCACAAAAGACAAGTAACATGACACACACAGAAAATGTGCATTTCTGTTATTTTAAACTTTAAACATCAGTCTAGGCAAACGCGTAAATCCGCGTCAACACAAGTATTTCATACAAATGTAAAAAAAGAAAACAAAAATCTTTACTAGTTTTACAAAAAAATACAGAAAACTTACGAGGGGGGAGGGGGAAAAAGCCACAAACACGAGGAATGTTGATCCTCGAAAAATCTATCGCTCGAAAACTATCTGCAGGATTTCCATTTAAAAAAAATGTTTTGTGGACAGTTATTTACAGGTGTCGGTAAAAATAGATCAGGTACTTGAACGGCGGAGTGTTGAGGCCAGCTAGCCACTTGCCTCCACCGTGATTGGCTGCTGCTGGGAGCGACGGCGCCGCATGAGAGCAGAGTCACCAGGCGGGGAGAGACGCGCGGCCGGAGGTGGAGCAGCCGGGGGCACATCCAGGTTCATGCTGAAGTGCTGGAGCACGACACGGTTCACCGCCATCGCGCTCTCCGCGAATGCAGACAACTCCCGCGCGCTGTTGTTCCTGCACAAACAGCAGAGAGCCATCTGTTTACAGCGGTCTGCTTATATGTATCAACAGACACAGTCAAATGTCACTACCACAAACCTGAAGAAACCATAAATTAAAATCTCTTAAGTATTAAACTAGGTGTGTTGGTGCCTGTTAATTTTTGCAGAGAACCTGAACCAACCGAGAACCGTAAAGATAATTTCAGTACCACGGAAAGCTCAACAGCTTAAGTTTCCCACTACCCAAACTATTGCAAAATTTTTGACGTATGTCTAATAATACAATGAACGCCGGCTGCACGCACGAAAAAGTGTCCCATTACACACATTGTCCCATTTCGCTCATTTTATATTGCTCTTTGCTAACCTGAACCTCCAATCATTGCGACCGAGTCCGTGGCGTAATTCTGTTTTCATGCATTTCAATGTAACATTTTCATTGCTCTTTGCTAACCCGTTCCTCCTATCATTGCTTCGTCCGTGGCGCAAATATATTATTTTTGACTGCATCTTGCTGTTGGGTAAGCCATTTTCCTTCACATCATGCTTGAAACACTCCCATTCACTTCTTACTTTTCCTATCATCGTCCTATCCTTAACAGAATAACACAGATTGGAAGAAGTTAAATAGCAAACATGTATAAAAGTTATAGTTAAAATAATCTCTTCGTTAAAGTAATAAACATATTTGAATTAATGAGTGCAAATAAAAGTAAATTTATCAATTAAATTGTAGATTTCATTTCACTCCTTTGTATCCATACAAAATAGTGATAATTCAATAAAAATTATTCAGTTTTATTCATAAAAGTATGCAATCATTTCATCAATGATTCATCATGACATCACGATAAACTATCGTCCGTAAACGGACTTTACAAACAACCAATTTTTTTAGTATGTTAAAATAATACTCCAATAAAAATGCAGCCAGCCAGACATTGCATATTATTTATGGAAACAAGGCTGTAAGAATAAATCTTCAGAATTTTCAGTTTTAATATTCCAGAATTGTAACCAAAGCTTACCCTCTTTTATCACATAATCATCACACCTATATTTTTGGCCATTAAAATTGGGATAAAAAAACTTCTCGCGTAACGTCGCATTATGTTTTTGGTCCCGCTATTAGATGCCGAGCGCTTTGTGTAGGTATCTTTTCCGTATAAAACGATGTATTTTGAGGTAGAAATTTAATATTTATTTGGAAATTACCACTTAATTAACGGAAATACGAAGTTGTCTGATGTGTAAATTTTCTTTTAAAGACGTTTTTAAACATTATTTCCTTTATCTGATCGTCTGCGTCGCCACGTTGTACCGGTGTAGGTATATTTTCCCAGGGTGGCCACTCACCGGGAAAACAGGGAAATATCACGGAAATCTCAGGGATTTATCCCTTAAAACAGGGAGGTTGTTTTTGCCGATCTGAATATATTTATTTTTAAATTTCAGGGTGTCTACATACATGGAACAACAGGATTTGTATACAAAATATAATACATTAAAATAAAAAATAATGGATATTTGGTTCTGTGCCTCACAAACCTTAGCTTACTTACTTTCGTGTTTCGTGTTTACCAACGTGCACTTGTAGCACCGGGATTTTGCGGCATGGTATGTATGCGCCATGCAGGGCCTTATCAATGCACACTTGTATGCGCCTTTCGGGGCCTCTCAACTGCACAGTCGCGAGTAGAATGGAATGTTGTTTAGTGTTTACAGTTTTTTTTTTAAATGGCGGGTGTGTATGTAAAGCTTGGTTGTTTCGATGAATTACACGGGCCGTACCATCGTTAGTAACTACTTGATATGTCGTTTTTCCATTGCGGCTGTTTTGTGCCACCCACGTGGACAAATATATTTTCTGAACTAGCGGGTTGGAGTGGCCTTAATAATTAACTATGTTTAGCAAACAGTGTTCACATTTTATCGGCTACAGTATGTTTGCGGCTTATTGAAATTATTGGTTTCTATTTGTATTTTGCAGTGTTGCAGTGTGTTTGTGTAAAATAGAAGGTACATTTTTTCATGCGTCTTGGAAAATGAATGCCAATGACTGGCTTGATGATCAGCGGTTTAAGGAATGGCTTCGCCCGGTAAAAGAAAATCCATTCTCTGCTGCATGTAGTTTGTGCAACACAACCTTCTCATTAAGTAATATGGGAAAGACTGCAGTGAGGAGTAATTTAAATGGCAAGAAACAAATTGATAACAAAGCTTTCGGGTTGGGGATGCACATTGGACATATTTTTTAATTGTGCTGATAAATCACCTCGTGGATCTGAGATTACACCTGACTTAGTTTCACAGCAGTATTCTACGCCAGCAGCTACTGCTGTTACAAATATATCAGAAAACACTACAGCTGTAAGTGCGGTTAAATCTCGGCAAGAGTCAAGCTCATGTGGTATGAATAGGTTTATTATGAATTATGAATGAAAATGTGACTCGTGCGGAGATCATGTGGTGTGTTTTAACAGTTGTGTCACATATGTAAGTTCGCAGTGCTGACCAAAATGCATCGTATTTAAAGGTTATGTTTCCTGATTCTATGATTGCCCAAAAAATGCAGCTACACCGGACAAAAATTTCTTATCTGGTCATGTATGGTTTGGCACCTATTTCCATAGAGAAGTTGTTAAAATGTGTTCAGATGCTTCACACATTGTGAATCAAAAGTATCGACAAAACAGTTTCTGAAATTCTGTCATATTTTAATTTTCCATCAACAGTGAGCATATTTCCTACTCCAGTCCATATAGTAACAACTCTCTCTTTCTTATTTTTTACAACAGTGAGATCTTCAACTTGCAATGCTGCAAACTTCCTATGCAGTTCATCCATAGCACCATCCATGCCTTCACCATCTGACTGGCAGTATGAAAGGAAACAAAATCAATGAAATATTTCAGATTTGCAATTTTCACATCACTGATGTCACTTATTTTTGCTACTTGAGCATTGACATGAACTATACTCTTCATGGGAAACTTATATACAACATAATCACATGCTGAGGTAAAATATTTTCTGACAGCTGAAAAAAAAAATTTTTTTCCTCATCTGACAACAAATTAACAATTCTCTCAGCCTGACTTCCAATCATTAACTCACTGTCACACTTTTGATTGGCTGCACAATGGTAATCAACTTCCAACAGTGCCACACCTTTCACAGCACTACCACAAACAAAATGCAATAAGAGATTTCTCAGAAAATCTTGCAGGAGATCTAACAATACATGTATGTGTGGACTTTAAGATTGAAGTGTGTTACATTTAGTTTATCAAAGACCGGTACAACATTCAGCAAAAATAAACAGAATGCCTTGTTTAGTGAGGAAGATAAAAACATGAAAAGTTTCTCTTCACGACTCAGGGCAGGACTGCCACTCTAATACTGCACTGTCACTCTTTAAAACAGAACTACAAAATTCCTTTTTTTGTTCTTTCACTTCAGAAGGTTTGTCCTCTTTCTTCCTTTAACCGGTACTAGCACTACTTTCAGTAGGTCTGCTGGATGGCCCTTGCTGTTTTTTTGGGATCTTGTATGATGATAATGTGCCTGGCTGTTTCTGAGAACTCCCTGTAACCTCATCTTTGAAAAAACTTACAAGAGGTTCCCACTGTTCAATAATCCTAGATAGGCTTCTTCCCAAAGACAGCCATCTCGCACACACATGCTTCAACGTCATAACAAAACATTGATGGAAGAATTGCATACTTTTATGAATAAAATTGAATCATTTTTATTGAATTATCACTATTTTGTATGGATACAAATAAGGAGTGAAATGAAATCTACAATTTAATTGATACATTTACTTTTATTTGCACTCATTAATTCAAATATGTTTATAACTTTAACGAAGAGATTATTTTAACTATAACTTTAAAAGTTCTTTTATACATGTTTGCTATTTAACTTCTTCCAATCTGTGTTATTCTGTTAAGGATAGGACAATGATAGGAAAAGTTGGAAACAAATGGGAGTGTTTCAAGTTTTATGTGCCTCGAAAAAGTCAAACTGATGGTTGTTCCAATAGAGTGGAAGCGATAGATGTACGCTTGCACCGCAATGAGTGTAACGAGACCGAGCATAACGGGACAATATGCGTAACGGGACACTTCTTCGTGCGTGCAGCCGAAGTTCGATTTATTAGTCGTCACGTAAAAATACTTAGGTTTTAACAATTATTTTAATCAAGCATGTGTGCACGTGCGTGTGAGGCTAGCGCGACCTTGACCACTTCCGCTTGCTGCAGGGCTTGCTCTCTTTTATCTCTGTCTCCCCCTCCCACAAATATATTGGCTGGCAGGTGTCACCCTCTTCACCTTCTTTATCTTATCTCTCACGCTCACTTGAAGCACCTAATACGTAGTCTCCTTAAATCCACGAGTCCGTGTAAATTCAAAAACGAGTCACAATCGTCAACAATGCTTTGCAAAATCAGGCCAAAATTGTAAGCAAATCAATATCCGTGTAAAACTGCGTGTGTCGTCAACCATCGTTCATAGAATCAAGCCAACAATGTTACCAAATCAAAATCCAAAAACAAATGTGTGTGCCGTCAACAATTATTCACAAAACCAAACCAGTAGTGTAACCCAATCGGCGTCCAAGAAACAAAGATTAATAAGTCGTCAACAATCACTAATAAAAATCAAGAGAAATCCAAATCAACACGCGAGAGTAGCATATCCACAAGTGAGCAAGATCACACTAACCAGTTGCAAGACAAAGGCACGGGAACAGGACGGCAATAGACCCGCACGTGGATACTATCAGGTGATACGCGCTGTTTACCGGTATTGGCTAGCGTGGACAGTCTAGAGAGGTGGTATTTATTTTTAGCCTTCTTTTGTATGCCTGCTTGCTTACAGTACAGCTCTCACCAAGATAAACGTGAACACATAGTGCCCAACAAAGTATAACAGACTTGTTTTTCAGCCGATTTTACTCAAATTTTCGACTTTCTCTGCTCAAATTTTTCATGAATTCTCAAAAAACGGTCGTATAAATGGAATGGACGCATCAGAGGGGGGTAGCATCGGCGGGATTCTATTGTACGCACATTTTAAAAGTAAATATAATTTTCTGTACATCAAGCTAAGAGACAATTTACTGCTCTTGCTCCCGATCCTGAAAATCTAATATATTTCCCAACCGAATCCCACCCCGAAGTAAAAATACTATTTCCGTCCACCTCTAGTTTTTATGAATAACTTTACCAAACAAAAAAATTTTTTCCGCATAATCGACACACCCCTAATTTTCAAACTTGATTTTAGAATAAAATGTGACGATTAATTGAGAAAACATGGTAGTCTTCGATTTAACTGACTTTCCGAAGATTCGCACACCTCTATAACAGCAGTACCAGGTTTAAAAAAGTTACCCACAAAGTCAAGAGTTGTAAAAAAAAAAACAAAAAAGAACAGTGTAATGCTCACCGACGGATATTGTGCGGAGTAGTGAGCGAGCGTGCAGGCAGCGGGGCGGCACACACGCCCTGCTGCAACCAGGGGTGTGTCAGCACGCTCTCTGCCGACAGGCGGCGACGTGCGTCCTTCACCAGCAGCCTGCGAATGAGGTCCTTGGCGTCTTCAGAGATGTGAGCCCAGTCTGCGTCAGGGAACTCGTAGCGGCCGTCCTGGATGCTGCTGAACAGCAGCTCCTGCAAATTGTCGAACAACATATACATAATGTATTGTACCAAGTTCCAGGTAAGAAGGTAAGAGGGTCAGTTCAATTCTTTTAGAATGGGCGTTAAGTAAGACTATTGTGAATCATGATGCAACCTAAAATTTGAGTCTATACTCTAAATAATTTTAAAATGAGAAAATACTATCTAATATTGCTAAATGCAAGTTAATATACATGTAATAAAAACACTAAGCCATAGAACAAATCAAAATTAAAACAGTATGCACTTAGCTCACATGCTGAAATTTTACTCGAAGCTCAGAAAGACATATTTTAGGTTTTGTTGTTTTTTATAGTTTAATTTATCCAAGGGTTATTTCTAAAATTAGAACTCAATACCTCCATTGCATTTTTTGCTCTGCCACAAAATATTTTTTACAGATAGTCAGTGTAAAAACATAAGTGTAAAAAGTTGCAAAAGGGATGATAATTAAGAAGACTTGCGCAGAAGAACAAATGCACAGAAGGTAGAGTTAATATTTTAGAAATAACTTATATAAAAGTAATGTAATGACTAAAAAACCAAACAGTCTACATGACATATGACACAGAGCCTTGAACATCCATTGGTCAAGTAAATATGTTAAATAAGAACGTGTGCATGCGTTACGGGAAGCCTTCTTTTCACAGATGAGAGAGCCAAACGCCCAATCGTGCATCTTCAGGTTTTTTTTTGTTCATTGTAACTCATGATAACTAATGGTCAATTAGGTTACGTTAGCTACATTATAAATACTTTAAAACATTGTGGACGGTTGATTTGGTTAGGATAGCTACATTAAAGATACTGTGAAATCATGTAAACAAAAAAGTGAGCATGAACTTCGGGTGTGGCTCTCTCGTCTGTGAAATGAAGGCTTCCCCTGACGTTACAGTGCTTGCAAAGGTAAGTGCGACATGGAAAGCAGCTCACCTGGCAGTGCTGGCAGTTGCCACCGCGGTCCCAGCCACAGTTGAGCCCGCAGCTGCCGTAGAAGGGTGGGTAGCCGCACAGCAGTATGTACGCGATGACGCCCAGGGACCACAGGTCGCAGCGCTTGTCGTAGAAGTCCGCCTCCCCGACAAACGCCTCCACCACCTCCGGCGCCATGAACTCTGCGCTGCCCACCTGCGCACCCAGCCCATACACACCTGTCAGCTACTCTCGCACAGTGCAGCCATCCAATACAAGACCACCAGGATATCACTCTCACTTCCATTTCTTAAGTCATATTTATTACAGGATGGTGAACAAATTTCAGTACATTTCATTAAATGTTCTTACAAAATATTTAATTAAAAGGTAAATTTCAAAAAAATCAATCAAAATTGTACATAATGCAAACAGATATACTATCTATCGGCAGGTTCGTGTATATATTATTAAATCACAAAACCCAAACATTTTCAGAGATTATTTCTAAATGATTTAAGTGGACAGTCTCTTACCTATTATCTATTTAACATGCAACTGTAGACTGAAAAATAAAATGCAAAACTAGCTGCTGCAGATGAAAATGCCTTCCAACAGTTACTTTGTATGTTGGGTCTTTTACGTGGCATTCATGACCAGTTCAATTTTGTTACATTTCCATGTTTTAGTGGCTTGTAGACTCCTGCTCATAGCCTTAAGTACTAACAGACATCAATGATCACAGAGGATTATGTAGTATAAAAAAGGAAATTTTTCAGCCAACACCATTTAAAGTTAATTTCTAAGGCACAGTCTCTCAGACATGTCAGTTACATCATTTTATGGAGAATAAAACATTAGTTAGGGGCTACTTGAAACACCCCCTTTTGCATTTGTTGTTTGGTCACAAATTTCATAACCAGATATTTATTCAATTATGACTACTTGGGAGACCTAACATGACCAACATGGTGCAAACAAGGGGATTAAGGAGAAACTACCGTACTCACCGGCGTGAGCAACTGCGGGGTGGCGAGTGGGGAAGACAGGTCTGCATTAAACTTTATGCCCGAGCTGAGGTCAAAATCGCAGATCTTGACGGGGCTCAGTTTGTCCGGGTACACACACAGGATGTTCTCAGGCTTGAGGTCCCGGTGGGCGATGCCTGCAACAAGCAATCCCAGTTTAACATCTTAACCATTTCTGTATGTTGTCCGCCTTAACCAAAGCAAATATTCAATAAATTGCAAAAATTGTTTTGGAATGAATACTGTCAAAACCAGTATCATATTCTCAGGTCCCTATGTTCTTATATAAAAAAAACTAAGCAGAGCTTCTGTTGTACAAAATTTACTTAAAAATAGGGATGGGTCGATTCGATTCTCTGATTCCTCGATACCACCGATTATTAAAAAATTTGGGTACTCAGTATCGGGTACTAAAAAAGGGCAAGGTAGGTTAGGAATCGGTTAAGTTAAGAAAATACAGTAGTAATATATTTTCGTCTGAACTTTACTTACTTATTTTAATATATCTTACCTGCCGTATGCGCATAAAATTCCTAATAATGCTCATTATTATTAAATATTAATTTTATACGAATAAAAATAAATAAAAACAATGTTACCGGGCATGTTTAACCTCTAATTAAAACTCCACGATCGAAGAACACTATTCCTCACTCATGTATTAGACGTAAATAAATTGTAAAAAGAGTTATTAATTTTATTTGCAGTTAAGAAAAGTCCATTGTTTTTTGTGAAGAAAGTGACGGTTATGAAACGAGATCACATCACGTGTCGTCACCAGTTTAGTTGTGAGCCATTCAAGGATGATGGCCTCCACAAAATCTCTGGTGGCCATAAAATATAAAGTCAAGTCGAAACGTATCGATTCGTTGCGTACGGGACAAATTTTATAATGAAAGCAACAATCGATAATAAAGAATTCTCTGGCCATACCGCCAACAGAGGCTCGTGTTTATTTCTTGCAAAGGAAAACCGTAATAATTACTAGAAAAACACTTGAAAATAGTTTTAGCAAAACAATATTTGTGCCAAATAAATAGCATAAATGCGAAACAATTCACAGTAACCTCAATAGCACGACGGTGAATTACATTTGGCACAAATATTGTTTTGCTAAAACTATTTTCAAGTGTTTTGCTAGTTTGTTAGTAAAAAAATGTTCGGCGACTGTCGTTTCAAATTACGATGTGAATGTTCTGATATTGTATTAACATGTCTAAAGTTTGGGAACATTTTCGCATCAATAGTGAAAATGACAAATATGCAATTTGTAATAATGGTAGTGCGCAAATTTCACGGAGCGGTACTTATAAATCTACAACCAATTTAATGAAGCATTTGAAATCCCGGCACACATTACTACCAGAAAAAATAGTCTTTGAAGAAAAACAAACTTTTGTTTACAGCACTGTCACCAACTAAGTCAAAAGGTACCACAGAAAAAAGTAGTGCTACCTTTGAACCCATTTTGAACAAAGATGTTATGTTATCAGCGTTATCGCCTGTTAAAGAACCTTGTCTAAATGTTGAACTTCTTTGTGCACAGCCTAGTACTTACTAGCAAACAAACTTTATGTGAAAATGCTTCTTCACTGGTAATTGAAAAAAAAAAAAAACCTCAACATTTAATCCTAAGTCTATAATTATCCTTTATACATGTAATTATCATTATGTAATGCATTCAATTCTTAAGTAGTTTTAATTATGTGACCAGAATTACAAGGAATCGAAAACTGGAATGACTCGGAATCGAGAATCGAAATTTAGGAATCAGTACTGGTATCGGAATCGATAAAAATGTGTACTCAACCCATCCCTACTTAAAAATTAAGCTTTTTTATTACAATTCAGACAAACTTAGATAAACAGTCAAGCCTAATTGATAGGCAAAATTTTTTGAGCCACTAAAACAATCACGCAAGCAATAACAGAAACAGGTGTGACATAACATTTACAGTTGGACATAAAAGGCACATTGGAATGTTTTTTAAAAGGTTGAAACTAATCCAGAAAATAATTATCAAATTGTACATAATTGTCCATTAATTGTCCTTTAAAATTATTTTTTAATTAGGGCTCTAAAATATTAGCAGATCGAGTTCAGATATATACAAGTTTGCAGAAACTTGAACTTGACCTTTCATTCTATTTTTTTTTTTTCAAAACTCTGCTCAGCTTAGTAACATTTTCAAAACTCAAGGTCAGCTTAAGTAAAAAAGGTATTGCATCCATTTCTATCAATTCTAGATAGTAAAATTAATTAGGTACTTCATTTTCCAATTAACTATGTTAGCTAACCATTTACAAATATTTTCTCAGAAATTATGGAAGAATACTATACTATAAAAAATGGTAGACTCCTATCAAAACAGCTTGTTTGTGAAAAACCCTACACAGTATGTATACTTGGACGTAGAAATAAATATCAGCAACTTTCATGACTTTTCCAAAACTCTATGCAACATCATGTAGATGATAAAATTTTATCAAATATATATAACTGAATCAGTGCACGATTAGCAAATGACATTTTTTACAAGCTTAATTTATCATCTTAAACAAAACACCATATCAAAGTTACAACATACATATTATGTATCAAAAAAGATACATTTCTACCAAAATTAATTATAATTTTTACTTTTAAGTAGTGGTGCACCGATGTGGATACCGATGAATTGTAATCGGCGATTATGGGTACTTACCGATTAACCGTAATCTGCGATTATGGGTACTTACCGATTAACCGTAATCTGCGATTATCTTAACGAATACTTTGCCGATTATCTACGTGTTTCATTTAATCGTAAGTATTATATAAATAGGATACAGTCAAACCTCATTATTACAAACCTGAAGGGACCATATTTTAGCACTTTGTAATAACGAGGGTTTGTATTAACCAAACTATTGCGATATCATGACAAAAAAATTGATTGAACTTTAAAGCCTATATTTACAACCATAAAGAAAATTATATACACTGTTGGTAGTATAAGCTGGCTTCACTACATGCATAACAATTATTAAACACTGAAGAAAACAAACACAATGCAACACTTACAGAATAAATCATAATACAAACTTCAATAAACTTGCAATCATGACACATTTTCTATTCAAACATTTGGTTTAAAAAAAAAGCATCAATTCTGGTTTGCACTATTTTTTTCTTATAGGCATTGTTTACCACATTACAAAGCTTATCAAAGGCCAGTACTGATCAAGTATTGGTTGAGCAGTCTGTATCCAATCTTTAACTTTGGTCGTATATACTCCTGCCGACTCCCCACATAGTTTTGCCAACAATATTATTGCGATCCTTAAACCGTTGTAGCCAACCATTGCTGAACTTGAAGTCTGAAATTCCTAACCTCAATGCTAGGTAGTCTGCCTTCTTCTGAATCATAGGTCCATAAATAGGCAAGTTTGCTGCATGCATTTCTTCAAACCACTGCAACAAGGTAGCTTCCATTTCTTGATGTTTTGGGCCTCTCATTCTTTTTCTTGTTGATAATTTGCACGAACTCGCAAAAGCCGATTCAATCTTTTCACGATTTTTTAGTATTGTCGACAACGACGATTGCGGGATTTTAAATTCTCTCGCAATTTCGGTTTTCGTTCTCTCTCTATTGTCTACTTCTTCGATAATTTTAACTTTAACTTGCAATGTAAGGTCGTTGTGTTTACATTTCGCAGTCATTACAAAACAACTCACACTCAAAATTGAGGTTAAGACACACATGCGTGAACAATGGAAAGTAACAGAACTTTTTTCCATAGATTGTTTAAACTTCTACGTATGTACACTTCCGACGACTAATATTAATAAGTAGGGATGGTGATTTTTAGTTTTTGTCAAATAGATGCTAAAATATGCTAAATTATATTTTTTCCGCTATAAAATGCTAAATCTAGACTATTCCGAGATAAATGTGAAATCAAGGTAAAAAACGTAGTTTCGTCTTCACTCTACACAATTTATTTACCGATTGCATTTTGTTTCAGTTCAGTATCAAAAGAAACCATCATTTTATGGCGTATTCAGCACAAGTATCTTATTGTCACGTCATTCACAACTACTATTGTTCGTAAATATTGAATGTAGAATGGCCATCCGTGCCTCGCGATTGTAAACAAAGCAAAGAACAACTAGCTGGAAGATTGTCCGTCATCTTGAAGAGTACACGTTTTTAGGCCACCATATTGCGACATCTCTGCTTCGTTGTAACAATTGTAAGTCCCATTTTCTGGCTGTGTTTCACGTGAAAGCCGCGTTATTGTGTAGTCTGTGGAATGTTGCGTGTTTACAAATACGTGCATACTCGTGAATGTGTTGTATACTGTTATTTCTCGTGGTAAAAATGGGACGAAACGTCATTTCCATTCGCAATCGCATAAATGAATACAAAAGTTAACAGTTATAGGAAAGTGATACGAATATTTTAATGGGCAATTTTAATTTATGTAATCGCCATCTGGAATGGAAAAAAAAAAAGATTTACTTGAAAAGAACATTAAATCTGAGGGACATCAGACAAAAAAAAATCACCGAGAAGTCGGTTGAAGAAAAAAAGTTGGTAAAACGGCAAGCAACGGTTTATTTTTTAAAAATATACCTTTCTTCAGTAATGTAAAATGAGAGAATTGGCTAAATTGTGTTTTTTAAATGCTACAAAATGCTAAATTTCAAATTCAAAATGCTAAATGTCATTATTTTAAATTCTATAAATCACCATCTCTATTAATAAGGTATAGAGTACTTTCCTTTTCGTTTTCCGTTTACAACATGGCATCTTTTCTAGTTTAGTTACTCACATCGCCACTAGAGTTGAACTTTTCATCTTGTTTTTCGACCATTTTGCACTGTAGGATACATACATATTATCTTTGGAGACACGTTTGTTTACATTACGGTTATGAAAACGTGATTTACTTTAGACTTCGGCTGTGAAATTTGTATTAACCGTTTACTTATACACGTTAACAGCTACCTGAGGGATAAAAACAACTTCGTAATTCATATTAACCGTATTTCGTATTAAAAGTACTGAATAACATAGGAAAGCATACCTTTTTTTCTGGGACTGTGAAAGTACTTCGCATAAACGGGAATTTCATACAAAGCGGATTCGTATTAATGAGGTTTGACTGTATTATGATACCATTTGCTGCGATTCAGATAAATTATTTGGAATGAAGTAAAACGTTTTTAATAATACGATACATACTGCATTTGGACAAAGTGTTAGCTATACTCAGCCCGGCGTAATTAAGTGGGTTTTTACCGTGTAATATTTTGTTTGACATTTTAGGACGAAATAGAGTAATATTTATATTTTTTGCAAAATTCATCTACAGTACAACCCTGTTATAACATTCTCCAAGGGACCAACATAAAAAAATGTTATAAGCAGGAAAATGTTATAAGCAGGAAATCATCTTCACTTTGTAAAAATTACACGTGGATTGATTAAATTAAAAAGTATAGGTAAAACAACACAAAATACAGGAGTAATACACTAAGTACAGCAATAGAGTGGAAAATTGGTTAATTTTATTTATAGATAATACCTAATAATATGCTAAAGAAAAAAAAATGTTTTGTACGATACAGTTCAGAGTCGAAACAGAAATATTCGACTCTTTTGCAATCACAACACGCGTTTTGTTGGGGTTCCTGTCCACTTGGTTAATAAACTGAATTTTTTCAGCTACAGAATATATTTTCGCTTATATTTATCGGCCATCATAGCCGTACAAACACCTGAATAAAATTTCAATACAGCGTATTTTAATTAAATACGACCGTGACTACAATAATTAAAAAATAATTACGGCAAAGGTTAACCACAAACAAAAGCCGTGAATATATCCAAAGAACAGTTAACCATCTCAAGGTGTTAAACCTTTGAAACAAAAACCAGCACCATAGACTACAGTAGCACTGTTTCCGACCATGTATCAGTGCACAAAATGCGCATCATAAGTATAAAGGAACAAGTCATAGGCTAACAAGCGCGAACAGGACGCCATATTGATAGTCGATCTGGTGCAAGTTGTGGAGTGCGTGTGTACCACGTCTATGGTGAACTACTCAAATGTAAACATCTGATGTTTGTATATGTGTGCTAAATTTTCTAGCTATGGTTTCGCTCTAAATTATGACTTTGAAGGAAGGGATACTGCAAATTGTGGCAGTTATCAAAGCAAATTTGAACGTTAAAGGCGGGAATGTAGAAATTTTAATATTGTTACAGGCGGGAAATTAAAGCATTGTGATAAATGGAGAAATGACGGGACCATGAAATTATGGTGTTATAGGCGGGAAAATGTTAAAAACGGGAATGTTATAACCGGGTTGTACTGTATCTCCATCAGATCTTAATTATAGATACTTCATGAAGTTTAATAAATCTCATTGCCTTGAATAAAAAAAAATTTTCCTACACGTTTGTTTACGTTGTGTCTTATGTTATGTCTTGTTTAATGGCCTTGTACATTACCTACAGCCAGAGACATTAAATAGATGGCACGCAATCGAAATACTACAAGCAGTTGCAGTGGATTCTATGACAATAGATCTTTTCGAGTCTTAGTAGCGGATCAAAATCTCTGTACTGATACCTTACTACACAGATATAAGAAGTAACCAGATAGAGTTCATGGCTGCGAATGTGTAACCAAACAAACTTTGATGTGGAACGTACCAATATGGTGGCCGTATTTACATTCTGCCAAGCCACGCCCACATTGAGAACCAATTTTGATATGCAAGAACATGGTTTTGAATTAATTGGAGTTCTTATGCGAGTATATGAAGTAATATTTGATGAAAATGAAATCACACTTGAATAAAGATGCTATAAATATTCCTGTGGTTTATTTATATAGTTTAAATGATGTGTGTCGCTCTTTGGTGCACAATGAGATGTGATAGTTCTCGCCTTTTATATAATATAATGTGTTCTTAAATTTGTGTTGGTCTCCACTTTAATGCTTCAAATAACATCTTGTTGAATTACGCAATTGTTTGAAACTTGGAAACTTAAATTTTGAGTTTTTCAATGATTATTAAT
The DNA here is from genome assembly GCF_032445375.1 of Bacillus rossius redtenbacheri. Lineage (NCBI taxonomy): Eukaryota > Metazoa > Arthropoda > Insecta > Phasmatodea > Bacillidae > Bacillus > Bacillus rossius. The sequence goes on along the minus strand of NC_086330.1, from coordinate 300,565,458 downwards.
GTGAACTCGGTGACAACATAATAAAGTTGTAAAATTACACATAATTACATCAAATACATCAAATAGTGTACAATAGGCATAACCATTCACACATTCCAAACATATTCAGATTTATTTAGTGTTCAGTGTTGTATTACGAGTGCAGGCCAATTTAAATTTAACTAATTTAACCTAAAAGTAGAAATAACTCACTGGTGACACTTTAACAAGCGCATAAACAGAAAAGCATGCTTCAAACAATACATAGAACAGTAACTAATAATAAAACTAATCTATAAATACCTGTGAAAACTGAAAAGTGATTTTACTAATACTTTCTTTCTCCAATCGAAAATTAGATTTTCGTCCAGTTCGGTTACTACAGCCGAATGCTACACAAGTCATTTTCGTTTATCCCACATCTATTAACATGAAATAATAAAGGTAGCAGATCATGTACACGTTTTGTATATCAATATATTTACGAAATGTTAGTTTTAAGCCACTAAATACACATTTACACCAATTTTGAAGCTTAACACCACCACCTGCCCAATGCAATCTTACGAGTGTTTTTCGGAAAGTGGAATCTACCAATAAGGCGGTCGGACAGTTCCAGCTGATTTTCTCTCTCCCCCTCTAGGAGTCATACCCATCTTCTATCGCACGACCTTGTGCTACCCCCATGCCTTACTGAGTTTATCACTGGTTTTTTACTAACTCGTTAAGGGCATCTTTGGCAATATCATCCTATATATTTTTTGTGTGTGACGTTAAAAGTGAAAAAGTATTTATAATTTTATATATTCAGTCAACATAAATAAAATCACATGTGCTAGAATTGGTTGATATGTGTCGTTTTTATAATATTATTGTAAGATGGCGAGTAGGGAGAAAAAAGTGAAGTGTGGAAACATTATATCTATAACTTAAGTGAAAAAAATAAAGCAACATGTTACATTGTAAAAAAATGATTTCTCGTCGTGGTAGTGGTAGTGGACTGACCCATCAGCAGGGATACACTGCTACTAACCTATGGAACCACATAAAGCGAATGCATCCTGATAAATTAGTGGAGAAGTGTGCTAATGTAACCACAGATGATTGTGATACAAATGGGGTAATGAAATTGGCTCAAACAAAAATAACAGACATCATGGAAAAGAAAATACTGTATGATGTGAATGACACCAGATCATTATAACTGACCCAGTTAATAGCTGAAAATGATTTGTGAGATATGCAGCCTTATGTGGTAGTCAATAATAATGGTTTCAGACACCTCATGGCCACGACCGTTCCTAGGTAAAACATCCCTTCCAGAAAACACTTCACAAGTACTGAAATTCCAAAGATGTACCTAATCTTGTTATTAAATTAACGTGGGAATAAAAATTATTTGTCCATTATTACACTTAAAAAATTTGTTCATTATAATCGGTTACTGAATCGATATCTGCAGATTATTGCTCTCATAATCGGTACTTGAATCGGTAATCGGTAAAGTCATATCGGTGTACCACTACTTTTAAGTAACTTTTGCCACAAAGTATGGTGCATGAAACTGGGAACTTGTGTGATGATTCTTAGTGCAAACAAAGGGGGAGCATGGCTACAATTCCCCCCACTTGCTGTCGCGAGACTGCGAGCGAGCAAGGCATGCGCACCTTTGAGGTGCAGGAACTGCAGGGCACTGGCCAGATCGCGCACAATGCGGCTCGCCTCGCGCTCCGTGAAGTGCACCTGCTCCTCGATGCGTGTCAGCAGCGGCCCGCCATTCACCTTCTCAAACACCAGGTAGAACCTGCAACGCCCAACACACCACACATAAGCATGGTTTCTACTCCCAACAAAAAGGATTAAGGATTTGAAAGACCATTTTCAGTATGCATAAAAATCTACTTTAGAAGAATGAACTTCTTAATACCACAATATCAAGTACCCTAAGAGTGTTCTATAGAGTAACAGTAGGGGAGCCCAATAGGAATTTTGGAATTTACTAGAGCGCGGCAGATGAACATAAGGGAGAATACCTTGCATCCTGTTGAGTATCTCCACCAGATATAAGCCCTTTATATAAGAATAGTGGGGAAAAAAAAGAGCTATGTTAATGTAAAGTGTATGAGAAAATTTTAGTTCTTTATTATCCTGAAGTTTTAGGCGGGAAAACGTGTTAAGCCGTGACGTCTTATACAGGTTTAACTGTATTTACAGAAGTAACCCTTACCTAATAGTCAAGATGACAAAATCAACCAGGCTTGTGCAACCGTGGTTTGAGCACAAATCATATAAACTAAATGTAACAAGTGACACACCTGTCCTCATCCTCAAAGAACTCTATGAGTTGGATGATGTTGGGGTGACCCTGGCAGTAATGGAAAGTCTCCACCTCCTTGAAGACGCGGCCACGACTGTGACCCGGGATCTTGTCTATGATCTTCACTGCATACTCCACGTCAGTCCAGATGTTGACGCATGTCTGCACCGAGGCATATGCCCCTGTCCCCAGCACCTCACCTGTCAGCTTGTACAGTTCTGCACATAGAGAAATGTCACATCATTAGACAACCAAAAATTTTGTGAACCGTAAAATTAGAAAAAAAAGACTAAATTATGTTATTTTTAAGTTTTTCATGGAATTTAAACATTTCTGATGAAAAACAAAGTTTGGACCCGAAATACAGCTGTTTTTACCAGAGATTAGGTAAAGATACAGATGGAGCATTAGCCATCAGATATGAAGGGCCCCCCCCCCCCCATTTTTTTTTTTTTTTTTCCAAATTTTCATATACCTATATGGCAGATGTTTATATTTGTATTTGGCTGGTCTAGCCTGCTTTCATTGACGACTGTAGATAAGCTGTTCGGAAGAAAATCAGATCATAATATTACTGGTTAATATGTTTATAGGGTCATTCCATGTCAAATCAACACACTTTTAATAAAATTTTTACCTCACCATCTCAGATTTTGATGAAATTTTGCACAGATGATACCTCCACACAGACTAACAAAAGTATAAAATTTTAGAATGATATATCCATCCGTTCTGAAAATATTGCTTTGTAAATTTTCGAAGAAAAAAAACACTACTCAAAAATGCACGACAAGCATATTTTAAAATTACCATACCTCTTCTCCAAATTAAGTTAGAAAGGTGAGACAGGTGTCATTTTGCAGCATTTGGTATGGCCTTTCATGTGATATAGTAACACAATGTCTAGAGAGAAAAAAATTTTCAAAATAATTTTTAAAATTTCAATTTAAAATTTTGGAAAAAGTGAATTTTTAATTTTTTACAAAAAATTCTATAAAAAATTTTGCACAATTATTAAATTGTCTATAAAGTTTCAAAGTGACCCTATATTAATTAAAAATTCAAAAAGAATCTTCACAATACAAATGTAATGATATGAACATTTTTCTCCAATTTAACCTCCCCTACAGGTACACTTATTATATTTGTAAACAAATGGCCACTGGTTTGGTATGTGTAGTACACTGAAATCCTCCTCTCCCTTTTTTGCTTTCCCCCCCCCCCCCCCCCCCTCATCAAGAATATGACCATATGCTCCACCAGATGATACACGACATTTCTGAAAACATCGCCGTTAGAACATATGACATGACACAGGAAATAAATTACAACAGATTATTTTGAAATGTCTTAACATATTTTTATTTCTACCACATCATGAATCAGTACTATTTATGTCTCAAACGCGATATTTGGCCTCTGTCCATGCTTTGGGTTGTGCCTAAAATGCAGCAGAGTTTATATATCTTGCTTATATCTTTGGTTATTTGGTTTAAAAGTGGGATAAAAAGATTTGTTTAATGACAAACTACTACACACTTTATGTTATACCAGGTATTTTGTCAATTTTCTTTAATTACTTGATGTGACATAAAAAATGTTTTCTTGAAGTGTAGTTAAACTTGATTCATCAAAAACTTCCAAACAAATGTGAAAAAATTATATAGAAATTACATACCCTCTCATTTGTTAACATTTTACGTTTTCATAATTTGATAGTTTAGCTATTTAGGGAATAGAAGGTAAAAACAAATATTTAATACAAAATCTTAGAATTAAGATAATTTTTATACACATTTATTGCACTGCTTTTATACTGTATTACCCAACTTTTGCTATGCTTTTGCCTTATTTTAACACCACCTTGGATCAATTTGTTTTTACTTTTCAGGGTCCCTACACATCACTACAGACCGCACCTACTCAACGAACATAGCAAAAGCAGTTAGCAAAAAAAAACACTGTATAAATCTTAAACAAGCCTTGCAGTAATGTTCTCAAAACTAACATTTTTTTTTTAATAAAAAATATTTACAAATAAAAGCTTCTTCCAGCTTTCTCTCCCAGAAAAAAAATTTATTCAAGTTAAGTTATGGTCAAATGGGAGAAGGCTTCATTCAGAGCCTTCATTTCCCCATCTCTCCTATTTCCAATTCCAGGTATTTATAAGAGTTGTGTTCTCAACACTCAAGGTACCCAAGTCACTTGTTTAAAATAAACTTTTACTGAAGGCCTTTTTGAATTATACTCAATTTGCAAACTGTACCGTATTTATCCAAAAATAACGTGGCTGAATATGTGACCCCGAAATTTTGATTATTTATGTAAAGCTATGGATTGGAAATTTCAATTAAGTACATAGCACTTGAAAATTATTTTAATTTTATTCCATATTTAGTAGACCCTTTCCGGTGCCACTTTCTTCAGTACAGATATTTACATTATCTCGTAAACAAAGCTGCAACTAGAAAAAAATATTGTCTAGTTCACAAGAGAGGGGAAGGTATGATTGATGCCAACTACATGAAAAACTTTTAATAAAAAATAAAGAATAGTATAATACAAAATTTTCAAAGGCTTATTTATAGCATTAGAATTTTATTAACAGGGGGCCTATGCTATTTATTCTGCAAACAAAACAAACAAGTTTGGGTGAAAATATTGTACCCAAAGTGTTAAACTAGTAAACCCTTTAGGGTTGAACTTCGTTTCTATAAATAGCAAAACATCATTTATATTTTCTAATCAATGCTTTAAGCACATGTACAAATTCAATGCAATGTAATTGCACAAAGAAGTATATTTAAATCAAATATGACAGTACTAGAAACAGCAAACGTAAGTAAGAGTTCAAATTTATATTAATAATATTGAAAAATTATTAATTATGTAATTGGTATTTTAAACAAATACTTGAACCAATTTTTGAGCTTTTTCAAAACCTTTTAATAGATATTTTTGTATCACATGGTCTATTTTAAATACAATAAGCAAAATAAAACCTAATACAAAATTTGCTACCTATATAAATATAATATTCGCAGGAATGTGCTGATTATTATTTTAATGTGCTACCATTAAATGATACACAAAAAAAATAGAAGGTAGCAAAAAGCTGTTGGAAACTACAGCACTGTTATTGTTTATTTCAGACCCTTTTCATGACTTTCCTAACATTAATCTACTGAAATGTCTCTTGTTATGCATTAAAATATATTAGATCCATATTTAATCCTGCAATATTTGTGTTGCTTCTATCGATAGGCATCTGTGGAACAGAAAGGAAGCAAATGGAAAGAATGCATCCCATCAATAATTGCTTCTCCAAAATCTTTTTTATAATTAAAATTGTTTAGCTCAATATTTGCTCACTCAACAAATTTTAAAATCTGCATGATCGTAGCCAAGCAATCACAAAAGCACAGGATGAAAATTAAAATATTAATAAAAATAACTTAAAGTAAAATCAGTTTGTTTGTTTGAAGATAATATTAAACACTGACCATAAGATTAATACTTGCAAAATAAAATAAAATAAAACAGCTAATAAAAGAACACAGCAAATAATTTATTATGAACACTAAAATGGTGTGTTAATTATTGTCACAACATAATTTTATTTGCTGAAATCTGTCTAAAATTCAAATACACAGGATATCCACACCTGCCTCTGGTTCTGAATGAAATCCACTATACTTCATAAAGCTTGGCGCCACGTCAGCCAACCAAAACTGCATCCCCCCCCCCCTTCTCACCAAAAAAAAAACATCAGCGCCCCCCCCCCCCCTTTTCTCACCAAAAAACATCAGCGCCCCCCCCCCCCCCCTTTTCTCACCAAAAAATATCAGCGCCCCCCCCCCCCCTTTTCTCACCAAAAAACATCAGTGGCCCCCCCCCCCCCCTTTTCTCACCAAAAAACATCAGCGCCCCCCCCCCCCCCTTTTCCTAAGAGCGCAAGGACCGGCTCATTGCCAGGGTGACCTTGAACAGCCGTGACAAGAATATGAACAAAAAAGGGATCAAACGAAGTGGCTGAAAATGGCTCTATACCACCGACCGGGAGAAAGTGAGAGTATAAGAGATGCAACAACTTATGTATCAAATCCCATGCCAGGAAAAATAATAGGGGAAAAGAAAAAAATAACTCTATGTCCAAAGTAGCTTTTATGGGAATAAGCAGTGATTATACAAGTTCATGGTGAAATATTACCATCCGAAAAGAGCCCTACCCATACTTTTTAATGTCCCCTCCACCGAAAAATTTATTTCTTTTTCTTCTATATCAGAACCAGGTAAATATGTAGTGTACGGATTAGCGCCAAAAAAAATCGTACAAATATAAAATAACTTTCATTATATGCTCTTTTACGTCCTCTTTTCCTATGTATTAATGAAACCTATTACCTATGTATTAATGCTCGGGTCTGGCATGTCACAATGTCCGTTTAATTATCACCACAGAGGGCTTTTTCCTGTGAATTTATCATGATAGCTCTCTTGCATTGGGTTTCATCTCATATTTTCTCAAAAGGCACTTATTTAATATTACCTAATTGCAGTCATAATTAATTCAAGCACTGATAAATTATCATCACTAATGTGACTTTTTAGCTTGAAAATTTAGTTTAGTAAATTTGTAACCCAAGAACAAAAGCAGATTTTTAAAAAAAAATTAATGGGTAAATCCTTTAATTTAAGAAGACATAACTGAACATGAGGGAACCTTAAGGGGCCAATCTAGTCATGTGTGTTAAAGAGGCAGGATGATAAGTGTGAAACTTGCTAGTGCTTCTAGCACGGCACTGCCTCCAAGCACAGGCTGTGAAATGGCGCACAGTATTCTCGCCTTAACTATTATATGGCAAAGAAATTAAGGTAAAGGTTTAATGCAAGTCCCCAAGTGCTTTCAAGAATCTGTACCGGTTGTTTTATGCCTAAAAATTACTCTGAAAACACATCTTTAAGCCATGTAATAACATTTCTAAAAAAAAAAGTTTAAAAACTTAATTGGAAATCAAAAGTACTTTTCGGCCCTCAGAAAATTCTTAAATGCTTTTCATGAACAAGACCTCACTCGGATAACTCGAGTAGTTTTGAAATCGCATTGTTTATCCTGCAGCTCTGTGGCCATGCACATCTCGTTGGCTTGCCAAGCCCCTGCTGGGGGCTGCAACGTGGCCTGGCGGTCTCACCTTGGAAGCAGGACGAAACCAAGCTCGAGCCGTTCCTCTTCTTCTTGCGGCGCTTCCTGCGGGCTTCCTCCTTGCGCTGCTGCACGTCATCCGTCTTGTCACACAGGACAGACAGCACCTCGCCTGCAACACACACCCCCGCTTCAACAACAAGCCCGCCCCAAGCCATGGCATCATCACCAGGTCAACCAACTTCACAACTGTCTCAGGACCTTGTAACGAAGTTGTTTCAACATTTTTACATTACAGGGTCATTTATAACATACTAGCAACCCACCCCGGCTTCGCACGGATGCGATATATTAATGTGGCTCACTTAGATTCAACAAGTCAGTACATATAAGCATAAAGCTTCTTTTTATGACTAATACAAAAACTAAGATTTCTCTACTATTTTTTAATTTAGTTATGAATGTATTATACACACATACTTTCTGGAAAAAGTTCTCTAAATGATTGTTAAAACAGCATCAAAATCCATTGTGTGGTTAAGAAGCAAGCAAAGTAACAGACAAAACTCGAATTGTGACTTTTCTAAATACTATTTATAGATATAGAAGATGAGAAACTTAATTCATTGAAATCATTGCTGAATAAAATTTATTTGTCCACAAATTAATCGCAACTAATTTCACGTTCAATGGAGGATTCTCTGGCTGTGTGACCAATGTCATGTCTATATCAGTCAAGACTAAGGAGCATAAGTGTAACTCATTTAACAGACGTTTCTCTATTTCTTCTCAAAAAAATACATTCTCTTCTATTAGACCTCATTTCCTTTGCTTCTTCGGTTTCATCAATAAGAAGTAAACATTTCTGCTTGCATCTCTGGTACTACTACCTATATTTGAACGACTTCTTCGTAGCATAATTACATTGGAATAAAATAACTTTAAAAATAGAAGAAATGAAGTTTTATTTGAAAAAATCAAAAAAATATGAACCTCAACTTAACTGCTTACTAAAAAAAATAGCCAACTCTCGCAATATGTAGAACCCAGTAACATTAAAATTTTCTTGAAAAATAAAATGAAATAAAAATGAAAAACTTGTAACTATAAAATTAGAAAAATGAAGTTCTATCCCACATTGTTGCTGCATACTCCAGTATATGGGGCAAACAATTGTTGCCTACGTTTTTCCTTTAAAACACTGCTTCCTCCCCTAAACACTCATCCCAGCATACCCAGGGCCTGTCTGCTCTCAACAATCTTCTCTGCTTGCTCTCCCACCCCAGAAACCCTTACAGCCCTACCACTATGTACTTCTGTCTGGGGTCTCACCTATCACAACTCCCCTCCAGTGGTAGACCCTCTTAACAAAATTCTTCTTCACAGAAAATCTTACCACTTTCGTCTTGCCCACAATTATCTTCATGTCATTCCCTTCCACCCACTCTACCAGTCTATTCAAATCACCCAGACACCTCATCCTCCACACATGTACCTTCTTGTGTCCTGTTCCCATCTACTCCACCATCCTTCTGTCCCTTATGACTTTTAATCAATTTCTCAAGTGGAACCTTATCAAAGGCTTTGTTAAAATCTATGAAACAGGCTTCGATCCGCTGTCCCATATCACAACGCCCTCTTTTGAAATTTTTATGGAACAGTGGCTCTTCTTCAGGATTGCCCTACTTTGCATGCTTTATAGTTTACTTATTGCAAAGAAACGTTAGCGACAGTAGCCTGTAATCTGGCATTTTAAGTTGTTAACGACGGCAGAGAAAACTAAGCCAGTGCCTTCAATACCCACGCTCCAGGTGATAGTTATAGGCTAATTTAGGAGATGAGAAGAACTACGCAAACTATGTCACTCAAATTATAAGATTATGTGCTTTCAAAAAATAAAAAATTTCTGAAGATGGTCAAAAATTCATCTTTGGCTTACAAATGGTACAGTTTATTTATTTATGTAACACAATATACGTGGTTTAAGTAATTTCATGAATCATTAAAATTTGCTTATGAATATTTACGATTGGGCGAGTTGCGTTTGAAACAAGCTAATCTGAAAAAAATAAGACAGTGTGTAATCAAAAATAGCAGTCTCACAAAAAACAACTTGCTAAAAATAAGATATTTTGGCAGTGTTTTTTTATAGCCTTATCACGTGCCGCTGTTGTGGAAACAGTTCATCGATCTATGGCGCAAATTCCATCTTTGAAACGTCAGCCACGATTCTAAGACATAGCACTGAATACGAACATTTCATAAATTATAGGTAATTGGAAAAACAGCATGATTGAACGTTCAGCCTAGATAAGCTACCACAGATGATTGAGGCTATACTGTAAAACCCGGCTTAACAACCATCTCTAAATATACCGGCAATATCCGCCATATTAGATATATATCATATTTAATAAATCGCCTACTAAAAAATGCCGCTGTGAAAACTAACTACAGCCTTTATGAAATGTTTTTAATATATATATTTAATAACTATAAAAACTAATCATTTATCAGAAAATAAAACAATCTGATCAAAATAAATTAAAGCACAATATAAAGTAAACGAATTTAATGAGGGCCGGCACGAGACCCACTCAGAACAAAGGAACAAAATGTCGTCACCAACTTACAGCTTTCAGCTTCAGAGCCTTGCACTTCTTCCAAGATCTTCTCAACCATTTTTTATCAGCTTCCAGAATATTGCGAACAGAAATATCCTAGACAGCTACACAAGACTCCAATAGAAACACCGACTCACACGAGCTAACTCCACCCAGGTATTTACCTACGCTCTAACCCATCCGTAAACTACCCTGCTTCCTCTTTGATGTTCACACTCCGACTGCACTCCCCTCTGCACGTCGGGCTTGGAAATAACCCCGTGAACCAAAGAGTTTCGTGCGATCACGCTCCGAAGACATATCACTTCGCCAGGAGATTATCATGGCAGCAGGAGTGGGGGTAAGAGGCCATCGGCGGGTGAAAGAGGGGAAGACGAGAGCTGGGGCCAAGTCAAGTCTTTTCACCGCAGCTGTGCGTGGAAAAAAAGAAAATGTATTTCTTTGGAATTATGCAGAAGCTCTCGTTGATGTTCTTTAAGGCGCAGTAAGCCAATATAACTATTTGCTATTATCTAAATCTGACTTCGGATAAATAAAATAATAAAATTTAACAAGCCACTGTATATTACTATATGTTTTATTTTACTCATTTTCAACTTCATGAAACTCGAATTGTTATTACTTTGAACGGCGAAAAAATGTATATGTTATACTTAACCCTAATTGCTCATGCTGAATTTATGCCAAAACGAAGACCAGGTGTGTTGATAGTGACCGGTGTGCTTGCTGGTTAGATGATTGATGTGTATTGATAAAAACTCGTAATTCTGAGCTTAATCCACATTACTGAAAATTCAAAATTTTATTTCATTTTAAGGTTTGGTGCAAGTATTACAAATATTTATGTGATATCGTATGATTGGTTGGTTAGGTTAGCTACATTTAAAATAGTTTAAAAGAGTGGATGGTTCGTTAAGTTAAGATAGCTACATAAAAACTTATAAAAAGTGGATAGTTGGTTATGTTAGCTACTTTATAAATGCTGCAAAATGGTTTTAATGGTTTCTTAAAAATTACTTTATAATGTGTGGCTAACTTAATTTAACCAACTTCGGAACTATTCGGGCCATGGAGTGGACTGGTGTGAATCTTAGGGCCGCATGCAGGGTCAAGTAAGTAAAATAAAAGCAAAAACTTTGCAGGTTAATCAAATGGATAAGTACCTTACTCTACTTTGCCTCAAGTCACGACTGTGCCTTAGAATTCCCGTGTTCGTCAAGGTCTAGTGTTGTTTTTTTTTATGTGTGTAAACGTCTTAGCTCTCGGTATACGGCATTTGGTAGGAGTAATTTCGTGAAAATGGACCGGAAAAAGTGACACTAAGATGGCGGACCCACGTGAAGGCACATAAGTTATTATATAGTCGCTTTCCTAAATATTAGGGTACATAACAAAATCATTGGTGTGCTAAATGAAACTGTATGATAGTGAAACTCCATGGAATATATTTGGTAAAATAAAACATTCATAAAAAAAAGTAACCCCAAGTTTTAAAATATGTAAGAAAATTGGCATTGCACTGTTAATAATACGTAGTCTCCTTTCGTAACCCGAATTGTCTTGCAGTGGTAGAACGTGTGGCTGATAAGCACAAAGTTTAATTTTTGACGTTCACACATCGTCACTGGAAAAACTTTTTTTTTTACTTTTTTTACTAACCGATTACTGAATTACACAAATTGTGCTTCAAGCAAATAAATATGAATAAATTGTATTTACCTTATTGCTATAATATTATTAAATACATAGTTCAGTCCATTAGATTATTTCATACAATATAAACATATATCCTTTATTTCGACTTAAAAATAAATTAAAATAAATTACGTTTATAAGAAAATGAATGTCCATGAATTCGCGTAGATAAAAACATAAAACTTTATAATAATACAACTATACTTTAATACTTCTTGTTATAATTTTTAATCATCTTGCTTGTGCTTAGCTGTTTAAAGAATTGTAGTTAACCAGATTGACAGTATTTTAATCAAATTCCTTGTCGAAAATCAGGTCCATAGCCGGGGTTTTGTAACTTTTCAAGTTTTTCGCTTTTATCGGAGTCGTTTTATTATATAGTTTAATCTTTCACTCTGCAAATCGGTTGTTTGGGTTGTTTCTATAGTCAACGAAGCTGCTCCGGTAGCGAATTCTAGCAGCGGGTGCGGAACTACGTGTGATTCGTGTCCAGAAATTTATTTGAAAACACATTATGCGTGTATGTATTTATCACTATCGGCATTATTTTTATTATTTATATGATAAATTACTTTTTCGAGTTTCGTATAAGTTAATTTGCAACATGAGAACACATTAATTTACTCATTACCGAGGTTAGATGTTTGCACATCACTGGCGAGTACTGAAAGCCTCGCTCACAATTTTTTTCTTTTTATTTATACCTCACAAATTGTGTAACTTAGACATCGAACACCGTTGTACACTTACTAATTTGTTTTTCGATTAGAGCCTTGACGATTTAACTGTTTTATTTTTTGATGTATAGTACACGCAATAAAAGCATACGTCATTTTATTTATCTCGCTGAAAATAGATTTATACTAACATATGTAGACATAAAAAACTATTATTTAATCACTATTGCATTATTTATTGCACAAGCAAATAAAAGTTATTTTTCAAACCATTCAAAATTCCCTGGAAAACGTTGACTATCTCGAATTAAGTTTTAATTAATACAACAAAGATATCTGTTTTCCCTAACGTGTTTTTTGTTGCTAAGCAATTGTGTTTTATGATACCTTCACAAAAGGGGCGATGACTACTACCCGGTGCTCATAAGTGTTGCTCGTGCCGGGCTGGAGGCAACACGACCTTGCCACATGAGCAACATTCGAGTGTACATTCGTTACCTCCGAGTGAGTTCGAGCGAGACATGCAGACGTCACTAGAGTCGTCACTTGAAAGAAGTTGAATTCGTGTGAACACGGCTTCTTTGTTTTAAACATCATAGTTACTACATCCATTTGGATTGATAACGAAACTTCGATTGGATAAAATTTAGAACAAAAAAAAATACATTACAAACCAAAATGCCCTTTAAATAATATATCATTAAGTTCGGTTTTAACTTTATCTGATCGTGAAAAGGGGGACATATTTCTGCATGTTGTGAATCAGAGTCGTCTCAACAAAATGTCCTCAAAATATACCAAGTGATCGCAAATTGCAGGGCATAAAGTAAATGGCGGGGCAAGGAATGTCAAAACAAGCCATTTTTAATTAAGAAGCATACGGCCGGAAACGCCACCCCGCAAAGGCGCGAACAGTAGTGCGCAAATTTGAATCTCGCGCGCAATAATTAGGGGCCACTCCACTGGCTGAGAGGACGCGCGGTCGAAGCGCAGTGAGTACACGGATGGTTGGTTGAGGTATGTTCTTATGTTCGGCTTTGGGCGATCAGCGTAGTGAATATCGCACTTCGATTACACATCTGGCAAAAAGCACGCGAGACTTTACATTCGCAGCGACGGCTAATGTGCGCGTGGTGTACGGGAAGGCGAAATTAAATGCAGCAGGAGCAGTGCACATTTACCAAAGACGCGTTCCCAACTAAAGTGTGCCGAGTAGAAAGACCTCCATACGTATTGCAAATGCCTGGTACTGAGAGTTTCATACGAGGGCTGATTGATGTATACCAAACTGCGTTGGCTAACGCCGGGTTTAAAAACTACGTAAGGTGCAATAACTCAAAGCAAGTCTTGTGTACCTTCTTAGTAGTATACAAATGGGGCTCCGGGCACAGGATTTCGCAGGAGGTGCCAGAGGTGCCGACCGCCATATTGGATTGTGACGTCACGGCCGCCATCTTGGATGAGCGTAACGGGACAAGTAGTACCGTGACCTTGACATTGACCCCGATGGCCATTTTGGATCCGCCATCTTGGATGACGTCATTTTGTTTTCTCGAACATTCCGGCATTGTGTTATCCGCCATTTTGAATTATGACGTCACCGTTGCAATTATCGTTATGGTCGCCATCTTTAACTTTTTTATTTATTATCCGATTTTAATGAAAAAAATTTAAAAATTATAAAAAAATTAAATAATAAAATTTTAATAAATTTTTATAAAAAATGTACTTTTACGACACGGAGTTCGGAGTCCTCGGTTCGAACCCAGTGAGGGCAAAAAAATAAAAATGACGACCGATCCTTCCCCCGTGGTGGCTGCTGGCAGACTGACCCCCACCACTTTGTTAATAGCATATATATCGTCAGGTAACATGACGTCACGTCCGCCATCTTTTCATTTGGTCGCCATCTTGAAAATCCGTAATTATTTAGCTAGAAATTCGGGAAAAGTTCCAAAATTCATTAAATAAATCACTCATTAATTTACATATTGATTCGATCGATTGCTGTCCTCGGTTCGATACCCGATCGATGCAAAAATGTTTAATTTTATGTAAAAAATAATAATTTCAATAAACCATGTTCAACATTCTTAAAGAGACTTTAAATCCTCTACTACCATCATCCTATCAGACATCAAGACCGTCATCTTGGAAATTCGTAATAATTAACCTAGAAATTCAGGAAAAAGTTCAAAATTCATTTAATAAATTTGCAAACAATATACTGATTAATTAATTAGATCGACTAAGGTCCTTGGTACGAACCTGGAAGAAGCTAAAAACAATCTTAATTTTTAGGTAAAAATGCCTCAAATAAGACAGTTTCGAAAATAAAACACAAGTTTTTTTACAAACATAATATTTATTACATAATTTCTATTCTACTACAGGATCACTTGCGAAAGCCAGCAATCTTATAATCATTTAGCCCTGCATAGAAGCGAAATGACTAATTCTTAGCTCCAATCGGTTTATACTAGACAGAGACCAACCAGAACCGTTACTAACATAGTCCTCCTCTTCTTGACAGAGTTTCTGGGCACTATGTTTAACAGTTTGCTTCTCATCGTCAGAACTGTAAATTGTAACAGCCGATGTCTTGAGAGAATTTCTTCTCTAGGTCCTCGGAATGGATACGATTTACCATATAAACAGTTCAGTCACAAGTTATAATTTAATTTCCGTACGTTGTTACTTCATAAGTAAGCTGATTGATTATGTTCTACCTGATATCCTCAAGAAAAATAAAAATGTCTTTAGCTCCAAATGATCAATCGACTCCAAATGCTCCAACAGGTCCAAATGCTCCAAATTGTTTCAACAGCTCCAACAGCCTCCAAATGCTCCAAACGGCCTCCAAATGCTTAAGACAGCTCCAAATGCTCCAAAAGGTTCCAAATGCTACAACAGCCTCCAAATGCTCCAAATGGCTCCAACAGCTCCAAAAAGGCTCCAAATGCTCCAAACGGCCTCCAAATGCTTAACACAGCTCCAAATGCTCCAAATGGCTTCAGCAGCTCAAAAAGGCTCCAAATGCTCAAAATGGCTCCAACAGCTCCAAATGGCTCCAAATGCTCCAAATGCTCCAAAAGGCTCCAAATGCTACAACAGCCTCCAAATGCTCCAAAGGCTCCAAATGCTCCAAATGGCTTCAACAGCTCCAAAAGGCTCCAAATGCTTCAAAAGGCTCCAAATGCTCCAACAGCTCCATCTTCAATTGGTTCCAACTGATTCCAATTACTTTTCTTATCGAACTTGGCATGATTACTGACATGACTTTATTAGTATACATTTTGACTGGCAGTGGTAACGTTTTTTACACCTTTAAGTTATAAGTTTTATTTAGAAATCAGATTTCGATAAATGGTAGATACCATCTAGAAAGAAAATATATTAATTTATCTTCAAGTTTATACACATACATTTAATTTAAGCCATTATTGTATGTAGCCAGCTTCCCTCAGTTCTTTGAGCATGAAGGATATTTCTTTAATGTTCGAATAGTTTCCTGCACAAAGCGATCCATGTAGTAGTCGTAGCCTGTCAACCAATATGTTAGGAACTTCCCATGAGGTATAATCAATCTCTTCTGCTGCGTTCATCATCCTTGCATGTTTATAATAAATATTATTATCTCTGGTGTCTATCGTTTTAACAAGGTCACTTTTGTCATCTTGCCAGTGATTATCACAAGCTTGATCAGGATAATTTATTTTATTTCGACGTTTCCATCGTTTTGGTCTCAAGCCACCATCACAGTCTTTGCTCTTGCATGCTTTTGGTGCTTCAGCACAGTACTCAATCATGTCAGCCTTAGATGTGTCAGCACAGTCTTCGTTCATGCCAGCTTCTGATGTGTCACCACAGTCTTCAATCATGTCAGCATCACAAACTTGATCAGGATAATTTATTTTATTACGTTGTTTCCATCGTTTTGCTCTCAGACCGTCATCACAGTCTTCGATCTTGCCTGCTTTAGGTGCTTCAGTACAGTACTCAATCATGTCAGCCTCAGATGTGTCACCACAATCTTCAATCATGCCAGCTTCAGATGATTCATCAAAGTCTTCGACCTTGTAAGCTTCAGGTGGTTCTCCATCTTTCACATTTTCATGGAGACGATTAGATATTGGAGTAAATATCTTTTCATTTCTAATGTGGTTACAACTTCCTTCGTTTGTTTTAAATTTTAAATTATTATCTTGATCTAGATCAGTAATTTTAGCATTAGCTTTTTCGCCTTCGTTCCTCTTCCGCGATGTTGTAGCCCAGTCTTCGTCATCTTTATTCATCTTAATTGTACAGGTCTTGTAATGTCTATCCAAGTAATATCTTCTACCAAAGGATTTCTGACACTGACTGCAATGAAATGGTTTTTGACAAGGACCCAAATTACACACGCTTTTCTCATGTCGTTTAGCATTCTTTCTCAAGGTAAACACCTTGCTACAGTATCTACAGTGATGACGTTTTGATACAGCAACAAATCCCGAATCAGAATTCATATTAGTTACTGAGACTAATGCCAGTTGCAAACTAAGAGTTTTAAATTAGATATATTACTTAAATAGAATGTTTTAATTATTTCATCAGCGATAATTAATTTATCTCCTTCAAAGGTACTTGTTGCAAGTAGTTCTGCTTTTCAACAACAGATGTCGCCACATGTTACTTGCAGGTAAATAATATTTAGTTCTTTTATGCGGGATGCGGGATGCTCACTAACGATCGCAAAAGAAGGATGGCTTCGCTAGACTCCAAGGAGAAGGAAGTTCGTCCTTCCTGTTAGTGCTTCTTAGATTTCTCAGAGATTATTATTATTTGACTGAGTAATGATATTTTTTTTTAATTTCCACATGATAAAAATATTACAAGTGTTGATTAAGTAGCAGAAATTCACTAATTACATGTAACCTTGAATAAAATGACATGCCTCAGTAAGTAAAAAAAATCCTTCATGCAGAGATCAATTTCTCATCTGTAACCAGAAGCACTCGGAGAAAACCATAAGATGTCGAGTCAGGAATAATCAGAAGCACTCGGAGAAAACCATCAGATGACTAGTCAGGAATAATCAGAAGCACTCGGAGAAAACCATCAAAATATTGTCAAGAATAATAAGGAGCACACGGAGAAAACCACCATAAATTTGACAAGAATAATTCGAAAGCACACGGAAAAACCACCAAAAGTTTTCTTAGATATCATAAAATTACAAAAAAATAAATAATAAAAAATCTAAAATAAAAAACTAAAAATACAAAAACAAAATTTGGCTTGTACTGGAACTCTAACTTTGCACTACAATGAGACTTAGCAGAGTATATTATAATCCAATAGCATTAAGCACCAAATATATATATTTGTGTGTGCGCGTGTGTGTACACAACAATATAAAAATCAAAAACAAATATTAATAACAATTTTTTTTAAATATATTAGTAGAGGTTATTATTTTAGAAATAGTTTAAGGTATGATGCCCTTGCAAAAATAAAAAAGGGCAAAATGGACTCCGACTCGATGAGACAGCCTCTGCAGGGCGCACATACGGTGTTAAATACAGGATGTCCATAAAAGAATGTCCCAGTTTGAATGGTATATTATAACGGTTTAATTTAGACTATTTACAATAACTCAATCATCAAATTGATTGTAATATAACTTAGCTTCTTTTTTGTATAAGTGTTCAATATGTGCACCTTTTGTTATACCTACGGCACACATCCAACCTCGAGTCCATTTCTTCCCACACTTACCACGTCCGGAGTAATGGAATCAATAGCCTGTGTCTCAACTCTGGCTAAACATTAGGTAGCGGCGGAACGTAGACACGATCTTTTATAAAGCTCCAAAGGGAAAAAAATCGCATGGCGTTATGTCAAGTGACGTGGTGGCCAGCGAAAAAGAGCTCTCAATCATTACGTCCAATTCAACAGTCAGGGACTTCGACGTTTAGGTTTAACCACTCTCGTACAAAGAGATTCCAATGGAGAGGGCTGAAACTACAGATTCGCTCTGAGCAAATTGCAGAACACAAAACGCTTTACGCTCAGGAGCCGCCATTTTGCGTAGGTGGCGCTGCAAGCGAGAAAAAAAAAAAGCATTATTCGCGCATACGATATCCAAAACTGTTTGAGATACACTTTAATTATGATTTGGAACCAAAACTCTACAACGCTTACGATTAATATAAAAATTTATAACTGGGACATCCTTTTATGGGCATTATGTAGGTATAGTAATCAAGTGCCTATTTTGAAAGTTTGGTTGTTTTTCGTTGTTACTTAGTTTTTAGGTGCTACTGTGGACCGTGTGGGCGAGGGTGCAGCAACCCGCCACCAGGGGCGCTTGCGTCCAAGTTCCCAACCCCCGCATGGTCGACTCTTTCTGCCCCGACCAACTCTTCATCCAGACCATCCTCTGTCTCCTGTATTCTCCTACGACATTATGCATGCAAACTGCATCCCGCATGTAAGTGCCCAGGATTTTCCCTGTCTCTGTGCAGGCTTTACCTGGCCCCAACAACATAGTTTCAAGCTAGTTTTGAGATAGGGGAGTTAGTCATGGCGCCAATCGCTGCCATGGCTGGCCAATCCCCGAACAGAGCACACGATGCATTCGACCCTCTACCTGCATGGCTGATCACCAGCATGACTAGGCGTATATGCTTCAGCCTGAGACGCACCTAGATCCCTCCCTAACTCGGACTCCTCCTACAAAATACATTTAGTTTTAGTTATGTCGGGAAAGAAAAAAGCCAATTTGTGGGATTTAACACATTTTCAAGTTTTTTACAGTATTTTTAATGTCGTTAATATGACTTTGCCAATTTTTCATTTTAGTAAACGATCACTTAGACTTGTGAAAACCTGCACTCCTCGGAATAGAATAAAACGAAATTTTACGAAAACTTTATTTACGTAATAGACCTAACACACCCTACGTTTTACATTAATAAAAGCGAAACAATAAAATTCCGAAGAAACGCGTACGCTTATCTGACTAGGGTTCAATGAATCTTATATTTCTCGTTGACCTGCTAGTTTTTTTAGCACGTTGTTGGCGTGTTTCCAAAACAAAATAATGACGCAACATTTTCACCTGTTGCGAATGCCCCGTTTCTAGTCAGCGTGTCAAACTCGTATAAGTTGAGTGGGACAGTGGCAGGGCTGGGCGGGGGTTGAGGGCTAACAGCGAACATTACGCAACTCCAGTTCACGTTTATAATGTGTTTTAAAGGGTTCAAGGTCAAGGTGGTTTAGCGTGGATCGTTCTAAATAACGTCTCGGTTGGCGGAGTCTCGCGCGAAACTCGCCAGACGTTTTCTGTGAACCGAACAGAACTCGCTACTGGAACAATATCCGTTTCGTGTAAGGCCATGTAACGCAGTCAAACTTTCGTTTCCAACACCTTCCAATATGTCTTGTCAAATAAAGTTTGAGGCTTAGGAAATCACCAAAAAATTTAACCAGTGCAGCCATGTTGGTTTGACCAGTTGGATGGCAAGTTCCCATAAAATATTTTGCATAAAGGACGGGTTCTAAAATATGTTGGATGTTGAATGCAATTAGCCAATCAAAATTGTGCCTAACGGAAACGGAAATGACGTCCGTTTCCGTGAAGAACACATGGGCGATTAAGGGTGTTATAAAGGTTAGATAACAATAATAATAATATGCGAAGTATCTTTAAATGTTTAAAGCAAATGATGTCCCTATCGATTTAAAAATCACTGAAAATTTATTTTATTATGTATTTAGTAGGTATAAATGAGAGTAAAATTTATAGAGGTTTTAAAAAATTTTAAATGCACAAAAACCATAACAAATACAAAAAATTTCACCCAGAGCTACAATGAATTATTTAATTTCCAATTTAGATTTGAGATGCATCAGACCAAAAAATAAATTTTTATAGTGTGACGTCATTTAAGATATATTTGAGATATACTGAAATATCAACAGAACCAAGATATTGTTACCGCAGCTCAGTTTTTCGTCCACTTTCTCCAGCTGTGTAGTTCTCCAGAAACATATCAGAATTTTTGATGGGTAACATCTTAGCTCTCGATATACGGCATTTGGTGGGAGTAATTTCGTGAATGAAAATAAAGTCGCATTGAACGGAAATATGTCCTGCCTTCTATGGCGGATGGCGTTAACCAAAGTTCACAAATCCAAAAGGAAATTTTTTAGTATTAGCTTTTAAATGAATTTTAACAAAATTTACAGTATTTTATAAAATTCCTTGTCGAAAATCAGATTCAAAGCCTGGTTTTAGTATTTTTTTTTCAAGGTTTTTTTTTTGTTTTATCAAAACCGTTTCTAATAGTTTAAAATCTCGGTCTGCTAATCAAATGTTTTATTAGTCGACGTAGCTGCTCCGGCAACGAGTTCTAGCGGCGGGTGCGTAAAATGCGTGTTATTCGCGTCACTAAATATTATTTGAAAATACAATTTAGGTATTTATTCATCACACTCGGAGAGATATCACTAAAGAAGTAACGGGAACATGTCTGCGGGGGCAAGCACCTCGCTGTGCGGTAGGGTTGTTGCACTGCGACGGCGGGCGAGAGTGAGTGAAGTATTGGCAAGCCTTGCCCCACTAACGACCGTACAATGGGACAAGTATAAATATCTCCCTCTCTCCCTCACTATCTCCCCCCCCCCCCCCCCCCCATTTTCCGTCAGCAGACTTCTCCCTCCAACTTCCCCCTGTAGCCTCAGGCGAGCACTGACGCAACCTAGGCTGCTCAGCGCGCTGAAAGGCTTCTAGCCTCGGAGACGGTCGATATTGGGAATAGGGCCGGCATTATGACTCATTTCGCTCCAGAGTATGGTTTTATGGTTTATAAACTACGCAAAATTTTCAGCGACCGCATTATATATTACGGGTTTACAAACTACGCTAGGCGCAATAACGAAACATAAATATTTTTCTTCAGCTTCCATCTTTCTTGCATTTTGGCTTGCGTTTCTAACGGCCATATTGGGAGAGTGTTTCGATGACTTTTAAAGACTCAAACGTTATGTTCATAGAAGGGGCCATAATGTTATTTTTATTATATATACCAGGTTTACACTTGTCAAACATTTACACAATCAAAAAGATAATAGCACTTAGAAACCAAAATTACATACAATTTATTTTGTTTTCACGATAAATATGAATATCAAAAGGAGCCCGGGGAAGAAAATTGTTTTCTACTCTTTTACCACTTTAAGTTATAAGTTTGGTGACTTGTTGGAACTTGCGTGCTTTAAAAAAACGACTACGATTATCTTGCGTTGCGTGTTACGATCTTTGCGCAGCCTGTAAACCCAGCCTAAGCCCTGTGAACGATGGTAACTGCTCATGCATCATCCCGTATATTAAAATAAAAGTTCCACGTGTGGCGACCCACCTGTGGCAGGGTCGGCATGGATAAAATGGGGTGGACTCACAGGATCCGGCTGCCCTGCCCAGGGACAGAACTGTGAGGTGGAATGAGGTGGGCAGGACCACCGGGAGGGAGGGGAAGAGGGGAGGCAAGGGGTAAATCCCCAGGATCTCGGTTGTATGTCGAGATATATTTTTTTTAATGCTTGGGCTTACCCTGATAGGACTATAATTACAAGTCTATTGTTAATATAATTCATAGAAAACCTTACAAAAATGCGATATGCACAGATCAAATTTCATCTATGGTTACAGTAACGTTTAAACTCTTTATATGTGTGTGTGTGTGTGTGCGCGCGTGTATATGTGGGTGTATGTGGTTGTGTGTATTTTAATTGTGGGGTTTGAAAAGTTTGTGCATCAAATTGCGGGGAGGTGGTCCGACAAAGCTATTTGCCCCCGGACCCTTAGTTTCTCTCGGCGGCCATGCTGAGGAGGGCGTGGAGTGGCTACGGAAAGCTTGGTAGGAGAAAAAGAAGAACTCCAAGGAACTCCACCGGCTCTTGTCAACATCCACCACGTTTCCCAATGTGACCTCGCTGGGGATGTGACCGAGAGCGCCTTGTTTGGACCCTCTACCATCCGGCCCCGTCAAATATTATAAATGGCTTGTTTCCAAGAACAAAAAAGTGTGTCCATACCGCACACATCCCTACATCCCTTAGCTTATGCAGCCATAATGAAAAGGACACTAATGGTGATGTATATCTACTGAGATTCAATCGTAAATAACTACACCATTGTTTTTGATTTGATTTGTTACACTCGCAATGGGCTTTTACCTGATGGCAAGGAGTCCTCCCCATTTCTCACTCTCCCCCCTCCCTTTTCAATCGTTTCCTCAGGTCCCTTAAATCACTCGTCCCCCGCATTCCTTCCTCCAGCCCATTTCACTCCTCTGACCTCGTGAGGAAGGCGTGCCTCCCTCTTTCAGTTCCCCTCCATTCCCTCTTGAGCTTCCACCCATGATCTCTATACCCACCTCTGCGTATCCTAGTGCCCAGCTGTTCACCTTAAACAGCCTGACCAATCTTTATACTCTTCTCCTCACCTGTAATTCTTCCCACCTCAACTCCTTAACATATCAAATGGACTATGCATTTCACCCTCTTGCCTTTAACTTATCCTCGACATGCGTACACCCACCTCGCTACTCTTGGCTGCACCTTCTCCAGCTTCCCCAGTCACTAGGTAGGAATCCCAGATCACAGCCGCATACTCCATATTGGTCTGGCCAATATGGAGTATGCCTTTTCCTTACCCTCCTTCCTGATCCCTGTATGGTCCTTCCAAGCAACCCCAGCACCCTCCTTCCCTTACTCACCATTCACTGAACCTGTTTGGGCAATTTTAGATTATTTTGCAGGGTCACCCCCCAGGTATTTATACTCTTCTGCCTCCTTGATTTCCCGCCTCTTCCATCTGTAAAATTTCATTGTTACCTTCCTCTTCCTTGTGAATATAATCACCGCCATCTTTCCAACATTCAGCAACATCCCGTTCTTCTCTGTTCATCGTTATAACCTGGTCGGATCCCCATGCAGGTATACCCCTTCCCCCACTACCTCAAAACCCACACAATCGTCTGAAAACATTCTCATCCTGGTCTCAATTCATCTCCTATATTTTTTTATCATTATTGTGAAAAAACAATGGACTTTAACACACTCCCCTGTAGCACTCCTGATGTCACTTCCCCTCTCCAAACATATTTCTACCACCCTCACCGTCTGTCTTCTAACCCTAAGGAAGTCTCCTACCCAACTTAGCACTCTGTCATCCTTTTTCATTAGCCTCTTGTGCGGCACTTTATCAAACACCTTTTAAATAGATTAATTAATATAGCATCTGTCTGCTTCCACCACTTCCACCAGATCTAACCGCATCTATCAGTATTCTATTTTCCTTCTCCCCTCTACCACTACCCTCCCTTTTATTTTCCCCACCACCTGCTCCAGTCCTCTATTTACCAATTGGGATGCCCATTTTTGCTCCATTATTGGTCAAAAAAAGGTTTTTAATATAAATTCCGAAATAGTTAAAGTACTTATAATGAAAATTAAATGCAATTAGAACTTAACTTTTATTCACATTTTTCTTTGTCTCTATTTAAGTTTTAACTTAAATTATTTATGTTGTCCACAAGTATTATGCCAAGATCTAATGAAATCTTGTGTTACAACAAAATGAAACAGGATTCTGAAGCTAAATGTACCAGTGGGTGAGAGTGTCGCATCCCTGGAAATATCGATAGTTAATGCATGTAGGGATGCATCAGCATCCATTGGGAGGATTCGGAAGCATCTCAAAGATGGTCGCATCCACTAAGATGCACTTTTAGTGGTTAAGGGATCTACTGAACCACTATCCAGAAACAACCATATTCCTAATATTAACATTGGAAAACAATTGCCATTTTAAAGAACTCTAAAATGGCCACCATCCAAGTGGAATTCTAGATCATGGTGCTTTCATCAGAACACACTCAATTTCACTACTCTGTTGTGACGAGAGAAAAAAAAAGAGTATCAGGATTTCATAGATAATACCAGAATTTTAAAGTGCACTGGTACTATAATTTCATACTCGCTATAGTCTGTGTCATATAACACCTCAAAGTTGGCAGTTATCGAAAGTGGTGTACATTTTTCAAACTGTTATTCGCAAAGCAACAACATGCGATGTTTAATCAAGATCACTGACAACCTCGTGAAGATGTCTACAAACAATATTGTCAGCAGGGACGTAGCACCTCTCCCTTCCATAAGGGTACAGAGAGATTATTTTGGAATGATTATTCGAATCTCCTTTCTGGGCTACAATAATGTATTTCCTTTCCATTTATAGCTCTTGCACAATGTTACTGTAAGCATGTCTTTCGTACAAACTTGACATATGTGTTTCATATATTTAATTATATTGTCGCGGGTTGAAATTTTGCAGGGTTGTTGAAATCAAATTTAGGGACTTTACTGACGGGACTCTGGGCTGGCTGCTCTGTTCACTCGTCAGCGCAAGTGGCGTGACCATGTAATTGGGGCACGGGGCCGGCGCGGCGCGCTGCGGGCTTGCAGAATTTTGTTTGTTTGTTTGGCCGCGCGCTGGCGCAGCCACGGGCCGCAGTTACTGGGGCGCGCTGTCGTAACAAGCCGCGCGGTGTGGCCTGCACATTGGGGTAGAGGGGGGGGTAGCCTTCCCAGATGTTCTAGTTAGTTGTTTAGTAAATTTGACTTCAATAACGAGCTTTTGTTATGGTAGGCGCGGCAGGGCGCGCGAATTTAAGCGCAAGTGAGTGGTGACTCGGGGCTCACTCAGGCGGAGGCTATGCGTCTCACCTGTGGTCACGAGTTGTTAGTTCGTTCGTGATGTAGGAATTCAAGCTTTCGGGCGGAGGCTATGGCCAACGCCAGAGGCCACGAGCCGTTTAATTCGTAATGTAATTTAAGTTAGGTCATAATGTAGTCATCTTCAAGCTTTCGGGCGGAGGCAATGGCCCTCGTCACTAGTCGTTTAGTTATAATTTTTAAAATGTAATGTTCGTTCGGGAGTTCAAGGGCAGGAGAGGCCCCTACGTTAGTTTTAAGTAATCGATCAAGAAAGGCTTTTCGGAAAATGTGAGTATGGACTTATCTTGGTTTTAATTTTAAGTATTAATTATGATTTGAGGTATTCGGAAGGACTAGGGAAGTGTTTAGTGAAGTTCTCTCATTTTCTCTCTTGTGTAAGGTCGTTCAATCGTTAAGGAAGTAAAGAAGAGTATTGTTTTAAATTTTAATCCCGATGTGTAAATGTTCGTCAATAATGATGTTGATTATTTGACTTTAAGAATAAAATAATTTTAATTTAGTATTATGTTATTTTGCAAAATCTCCTTAGTTCAGCTCTCACCAGACATCCTGTACGGGATGACGAACCTATGATCCTAGGTACAGTAAAGTATTTTATGAAGTT
Source organism: Bacillus rossius redtenbacheri (assembly GCF_032445375.1). NCBI lineage: Eukaryota > Metazoa > Arthropoda > Insecta > Phasmatodea > Bacillidae > Bacillus > Bacillus rossius. Next base: position 300,539,630 of record NC_086330.1, on the reverse strand, counting down.
AAGACTAGTTGATGCCAAGCGAGTTGTTTCTATGTAAAGAGCTACGATTCTCTCCCCCCTCCGAAAGTGGATCGTGACAGAAATGGTGGAGGCGCCGGGTAGGTGCACGTGACAGAAATGGTAGAGTTCGCCGGATAGGTTCTATTTCTGGAGAGAGAGAGAGGTAGATTTTTATGTTTATTATTAAGTTAGTTTCAGCTTCTGATAGCAGGTTACTAAGAGTTTACTTGAGGAGAGGATTACGGAATTTTAGTCTATAGTGGAGGAAGTCTTTGAGATTTTTTTTTTTTTTTTTTTGACGTAACAGATGTTTATTTGAGGATACTTGTAAGGATAAAGTTTATAGTGATAAGTTGTTTTAAGTCGTTGAATTTATTGTAGATTTATATCGGGGATTATTACGTGAGGAGAATACGTTATAAGTTAAATGCTTATTAGAGATAATGCAAGTGGTTTAATTTAATTGAAGTTCATTTTAAGATTGTAGGTTAAGAGAATTATAATTTAAAATAAAGTTTTTTGTCGTAAATAGGAATTATTTTCAAGAGAAGTTTGTTTTGTTTTCGTGCGCGTAGGAGACGAGACGTACGAATTAAATCAGTCGAGGGAAGGATAAACGTTAGAAAGGAATTAAAAAGAAAACGAGAGTTTATGTAAAAGAGAGTTATAGAATTTATAGTGATGTTTTGTTTTAATTAGAAAAATGTTGAGAGTTGTTTCAGAACGACACGTCAGTGGACGTGGCAGAGTGAACACGTGACGGGGAGGTGCTGAGACCTAGCGGAGAACGGAGGAACCGCAAGCGAGGGTTGGCGCACCTGATGGAATTCGGTGACGTCACGGGCTCATACGGAGACGTGGACAGGCCGTGACCTTGTTTTGATCAGCTGTACGGTAACTTAGCGATAAGAAAATAGACTATTGGTTAAATAAATTTAAATTTAAGTGTGTTTTAGGAGAAGAGGAACTTTCAGTATGTAAGTAATTTAATTTAAGAAGTGTATGATGTATAGGCTAGAAGTGTTTCGTTGTAAGTTGTTTATGTTTTTGTTAGTTAAATTCTACCTCGGTTTTAAAAATATTTTTTTGGGATTTGTAAACATTATTAAGGAGGTACATTATAAAATCGATAAGCATTGAGAAAAGTGGGAAGGATAGTTTTTGTGTGTAGAGGGAATTTACTCCAAGGGAACAGAGAGACAAAATTAATGTTTTCTTTAGGGCGAGGGACCCTAAGGTGAGGTGTTGTGTCCCTGGGAAGAAAGGGAACTGTAGCGCAGACCATAGGAGATGGGCTGACTACGTGAATTAAGGGTTAGGAGAATCCTGAGAGTTGTGAGTAGTTTGGGGCAGGAGTTCCCCATGGTAGTACCGAAGTGGCTATCCTGTATGGGATAGGGTACCATTTCAATGAAGTTTGTTGGTGGGGTTAGAGCCCCCTGTGTAGTGGGCCTATAGCAGATAGGCACTACAGTGAATTTGGTTATTTTGTGAGGTAAATTCCCTGGAGGTTAAGTAAGATTGGATTCAGTTAGGAAGGAGGGAAATGAGAAACATTGCTGTAGAGAGTTAGTGTACTTGCCTAATGTGAAATTGAATTTTAATAAATTAATTAATGAGAAAGTTTTTTCTGGTCAAATAATAATGGAAGGGAATTAATTAATTTTTTTGAGTAAGGTGTTTTAAGTAATGAAATAAAATAAGGTGAAGTAATTTGAATAATTGGGGAGGAGTTTCTTTAAGAGTTTAGATAATTGTTTTTGAATTTATTGAGATATTCAGCCAGTGAAGTTTGAGTGTGAGAGATACAGTGAGATTTTAAGGAAATCGGTTGTTTATTAATTAGGACAAATGAGATTTTATGATTAAGAGTCAGTAAGCATAGTTAAAATTTACGACATAATATTTGTTGACAGTTTACAGTTATTAAGGAGAAAACAGAGTAATCTATTTATTTTTATTTTAAGGGTTTGAAGATAAGATTATGAATTTTTTTTTTGAAAGTTTCTTGGGCATGTTTGAATAATTTTTATTTGGATTTTAAGAAATTACAGAGAAAATTTAATTGATTTACATTAGTTTGGAAGTATGGAGGTTTAGTGTTCGATTAGCCCTAACTTGATGGTCGGATCCCAAAAGAATGCCGTAAAACCGATAGCCAATTGAGAGGAATGCGGTAGGCGCTTGTGTAGAGAGGGGTTGTGGGAAAGCTCCTTGGGACTGATGGCAGATCAGGGGCCCTAAATAGTGTGTGATGCTGTAAAACCAGTGCAGAGAAAGCCTGGTATGCTTAAATTTTTGGGCACAGGTTATGTAAACCTGGGGTTCCATGGGATTTAGTCATGTTAGCTGCTGTGGGACATTGAGATTTGCAGGCTCCATAGTAAATTCAATGTAAATTTTTGTTTTCTTAAAATAATAAATTTGTTTTTAATTTTTTTTGAGATATTTGATTTGTAACAGTGAATACAGACCCCGAGGAATAAGAGTTGTCATGCTGTGAGAGGAGAAGGTGGTAGGCCTAAAAGGGTACAGGCACCACAGAGGTTATGTGCATTGCATAATTTAAATATAAGGAAACTTGAGAATTTGAAATTTTGTTGTTGGTTTGTACACCCATAAGAAGAGTATAGGCAGAATTTTTATTGTTATGAGATGTCTAATTTAATTGAAAAGAAGAAAGTTTAAAGATGCAAGGTAACATTATTATTGTAATAATTGAAAGAGATTAAGAGGTAGAGAGAAATAGGCAGTTTTTGTTTGTAAGTACTAAAGTTTACATATAGAAATTTAGTAACTAAGAATGAATAATAAGTTAAGTCTAGTGTAAAAGTTTTTTTTAAGTTTGTTAAGTTAAGAGTCACAAGTAAATTTTTTTTAGAGAGAATGTCTTTGATAGGAAGTATTAGAAACTTATGGGAATTTTAGGGTAACATAAATAATGTAGGTAATGAATAATAAATAGATGGTAGGTCTTAAGTTAGGATTAACATTTGAAGCAGAATTTAATTAAGAAGAAGGAAAATAAATAGGCCTAATGAAAAGAACAAAAAAGGATTTTATGGTAAAGCATTTTTTTTAAGTAATAAACAATGAATAATAATGTTGTTTCAGGGTAATGTGTACTAATAATACAATTTTTTTTTTAGGACCAAAGAACAGGAATTATGTAATTTAAATTAACATGTATTTTTGAAACTGTTACAGATTCCTTAAGATGAGCTGAGCAGCAGTCCAGTTTACAAGATGACAAGAGTTCGAGAGACAAGATACAAGATCACTGAAACAAGAGCCAAGACTGAAGATTCAAGAGAAGAGAAAGCTGGCAGCCATGGACTTACAAGTGGAGATTAATAAGGTTATGTAAAGTTTTATTTTTTTATGGAAGACAATAACTGGAGTTTTTTTTTGTTATAAACATTATTTACAGAACTTTTTAGGTTATAGTAATGTAATGGAACTAGTGAGTTGTGGTAGCTGTCAAAAAGAACTAATACCTTAAGTTTAATTTTTAAAGTTAATTTTCTTAATTTACAGAGGGATTAGTAGTTTTTTTTAAACCTTATTTAGGTTGGAATTTAAATACAATAGCTTATTATAAATGTGTACGAACAGTTCAAGTTCACAGTACTGATAGGTAGGTCAGATGATCTTATTGATTTTGATGATTTGTTGTTTTGAGTTGATTTTTAAGTGTTGTGAATTAGACAATGAAATAGTTCTGAAAACTTAAATTATTTCAAGCTAAGAAATAGTAAAGTTAAATGTAACTCAAAGGACACCAGAATTTAATTTTTTTTTGAATTAGTAATGTTTGAAAATTTTATACTTTACAAGAAAGGTTATAAACAAACAGATCGGATGGAACAAGGATGCAGTAAATCACAATTTCATTTAGAATTATTGATTAGCTTTTGAGGTTATGAAGTAAAAGTAATTATAGTTTAAAAGTTTGAATAAAAAAAAATGTTTTTTTTTATTTGTTTGAAATAGAAAGTTTAAAAGTTAATTAGTCATGATCTAGGTGGGTGATGGGGTGGGAATTGGCCACTCTTTTTCCCTATAACCTCCCTAACATGGCCTTCTATTACAACTAACAGAAATAAAGAAGAAGAAAAATGAAGAATTATTAGTTAGAATGTTTCTTTCATGAAGATACCTGATGAACTTTTACTGTTTGGAAGAATAGAAGCAAGGTTAGTCAGATATTTTTACTCAGAAGAAGAAGAAGATAAAGCAGTTTTATGACTCGACAAGCCAGAGATTGGTGTTTCCCCTCTGCGCTTCTATTGACTACGTTGTTTACTCTCATGGGATAGCTGGTTCGGCACCATGGAGAGAGATTGGTGGGCATTGTGGTTGCCCCCAGAAGAAAAGAAGAGTAGAAGAGGTTATGGGTGGGTCATGTGAACTGACCTTCAACCCAGTTACTTCGTGGGGACTATTTGCTGTATAGAGAAGATCAAGACTCAAGAGTTAGGGAAAATCATTGGAGGTCATGTTTCCCTTCCTTAAGTTTTTCCTATCAAATTATTTGCCTGATTAGATTATGCTAAGGGTGGGATACTTTATGTTAGCAGTTGAATTAATTAATTTTATTTTTTTGTGTGTTTGCATCCTTGCCCATCGATTGCAGTTTAGTAGTTAGTTTTGTATTTGTCAGGCGTGATGGTAATGCCTGTTGATGATGTTTCAGAATTGTAATCTGTTCGTGATGAGGATGGCACAACTCCGAAGCAGATGTGGGGAGAAGTTGTGAGCTGCCCTGGAAGCCAGTCCAGTAGCTGTTGGAGTTGAGTGGTGTTTGCTGATGGCCAGCCCAGGGAGCTACTCTTCTCGACAACACTGACTTCGAGGAGTTGCACCAACCTTCACGAGATAAGAGTTTAATTAATTGAAACACTGTAAGGACACTTAATTTTTTTTGAAGAACGAAAGAAGTATGGTAATAAACGGAAACCGAAAAAAAAAAATAATAATTATCAAGAATTTGCACATTGTTTAACGAATACTGAGAAACTAAGAACAGTAATTTAATTTGTAAAGAGAGCTTCACTAACAGAACAATTTTTTTTAGAATTGAGAACTCGAGCCTCTGAAGGTTCCTGTGAGAACAAACCAGATAAAAGTTTTACATTTAATTTTATGAATACTTGTTGTTTTAAAATAAATCTTATGCAGAATCTAGATGTATGTTTAGACAGCAAGGAACTAAGAAAATTATTATTTTTGTGAAATGAGGAATTTATAGTTATGGTTTAATGGAAAAAGACAATTTGTAATTTTGAGGTAGCTCGATGGGGCTCGAGCTCTGTGAGGGGAGGGTTATGTCGCGGGTTGAAATTTTGCAGGGTTGTTGAAATCAAATTTAGGGACTTTACTGACGGGACTCTGGGCTGGCTGCTCTGTTCACTCGTCAGCGCAAGTGGCGTGACCATGTAATTGGGGCACGGGGCCGGCGCGGCGCGCTGCGGGCTTGCAGAATTTTGTTTGTTTGTTTGGCCGCGCGCTGGCGCAGCCACGGGCCGCAGTTACTGGGGCGCGCTGTCGTAACAAGCCGCGCGGTGTGGCCTGCACATTGGGGTAGAGGGGGGGGTAGCCTTCCCAGATGTTCTAGTTAGTTGTTTAGTAAATTTGACTTCAATAACGAGCTTTTGTTATGGTAGGCGCGGCAGGGCGCGCGAATTTAAGCGCAAGTGAGTGGTGACTCGGGGCTCACTCAGGCGGAGGCTATGCGTCTCACCTGTGGTCACGAGTTGTTAGTTCGTTCGTGATGTAGGAATTCAAGCTTTCGGGCGGAGGCTATGGCCAACGCCAGAGGCCACGAGCCGTTTAATTCGTAATGTAATTTAAGTTAGGTCATAATGTAGTCATCTTCAAGCTTTCGGGCGGAGGCAATGGCCCTCGTCACTAGTCGTTTAGTTATAATTTTTAAAATGTAATGTTCGTTCGGGAGTTCAAGGGCAGGAGAGGCCCCTACGTTAGTTTTAAGTAATCGATCAAGAAAGGCTTTTCGGAAAATGTGAGTATGGACTTATCTTGGTTTTAATTTTAAGTATTAATTATGATTTGAGGTATTCGGAAGGACTAGGGAAGTGTTTAGTGAAGTTCTCTCATTTTCTCTCTTGTGTAAGGTCGTTCAATCGTTAAGGAAGTAAAGAAGAGTATTGTTTTAAATTTTAATCCCGATGTGTAAATGTTCGTCAATAATGATGTTGATTATTTGACTTTAAGAATAAAATAATTTTAATTTAGTATTATGTTATTTTGCAAAATCTCCTTAGTTCAGCTCTCACCAGACATCCTGTACGGGATGACGAACCTATGATCCTAGGTACAGTAAAGTATTTTATGAAGTTAAGACTAGTTGATGCCAAGCGAGTTGTTTCTATGTAAAGAGCTACGATTCTCTCCCCCCTCCGAAAGTGGATCGTGACAATATATATATATTATTTTTCACATATAACTTTAAAACAGGGCATTAAAAACAAATAAAAACAAAAATATAAATGATAAGTTTTTTTCTCTCAACCAAAATCATCACATAAAATTTTGTGAATAAACGTTGGGGTTCTTAAATTCTACTATTACCTGAGATTACAGTGTGACAATTAATTTTCTTTTAAAGTGCCATTATAAAGAAACCATAATTTAAAAAAATTATGTAATGGTTACACATATAATTTTCCTTCACCAGTACCTGACAATGGGCCAGTCCTTTTCGTTAAATGTGTGCTCAATGCGTGTCCTTTCCATTGAATGTGTGTCGTTTGTGTTGAAAGTGTGTCCAAAAGTATGTCATTTTCGTACAATTTCAGTCCAATGTGTGTTCTTTGTGTTAAAAGTGTATCCAATGTGTGTCATTTTCGTTGAATGGGTGTTTAATGAGTGTCCTTTTTGTTGAAATTGCGTTCAATGTGTGTCTTTTTCGTTGAATGTATGTCCTATGTGTGCCCTTTTTTGTTGAAAGTGTGTCCAATGTATGTCATTTTCGTTGAATGTGTGTCTAATGTGTGTACAGGATCTAGCTATGGGCCTGGTGGCAGAAGCACTGGCGCTACTTCTGAGAACTGTCAAATGAGAGACGATCTGCCAGACACAGACTGCAATACCTTCGTTCAGCTTCTTGAGGGACAGCGACAACCTCCAGCGCGCCGTCCTGGCCTCCGTAACCTTCTTGATCTTGAAGCCGGCGGCTTTCAAGAGAGCGACTGCCCCATCCTTAGTCGCCTCCATGCCGCCGGCGTCGTCTCGAACACTCAAGAGGAACAGAAAACCTCGCCGCTCCTAGCTCGTCGTATATATAGCTGTCTCCGCTTCGGCGACGCCATTGAAGCGTGCCTCTACTGCGATCAGGTCTGAGCCCTTAATCCGGTCGGTATAACCGCTGAATTAGTTTGTCCACCGCACATACCAGTTATCGCGCAAAACGGCCGTAAACATGCTGTTCACGTCAAGAACAATGGTAATCCTCTTTCTTGATTAGCTGGAGGACGTATGACGTATGAGGTAGTTGTGAGGTATGCGTTGTTGCGATGTGGCATAACCGATTCCGTCAGACGGTAAACAACATGACTTTGCAGAATGAACGATGTACTTTTTTTTCTTTTATATTTTTCCACCTGACAACCAATTCTAGTTTAGCAATAAGAGTTTCTGGGGGGGGGGGGGGGAGAGTTAATTCTAATTTTTTTCCTTCTATTATGTTGTGTTTCGCTCGTTTTTTTTAAATAAATTAGTAATACACTTTAATTGATTATGTGTAAAAGATTTTACTAAGATTTTCATGTAAGGTGATTTTTTTAAGAAGTTAAAGGTAAATTATTATTTCAATCATAGCAATAATTGAGAACATGTTATCGTGTTGTATATAGTTTCGAATTAACCGCCACTCGTATGTGAGAAGTGGTTTGCATAATAACTCTTCATTTTTAGTATCTATATGGTTCGTAATTTAAAAAATAAAATAGTTTTCTGAAAATGGTAGAAACCTAAGTTTTTCAAAGGGTTTTAAGAAGATCAAATTTTCATTGATGTAAGGTTTCACAACAACTGCGCAGGGCCGCCGAGAGAACCCAACCACTTCGGGGAATATAATTTCGTCGGGCACCTTCCCCACTACTTAATGTATAACTTTCCAAAACCCACAATTAAAAATTAAAGTTTAAAGACTGTAAACGTGATCTGTGTATATCGTATAACTTATACAGTTTCCCGTAAATTCCATTATCAATACACTTATAATTTTCTTCCTATCGTAGTAACCTAAAAATTAAAAAAAAAAAATTATGCGGAAACTCGACCGGCCCCGCAAAGGCGCGTACTGAGCCAGGCGATGCTGCGGTGGCGCACCCTGACCTTCCGTCCGGATGAAGTTGAAGGCATATAACGATCAGATGTGACTCCAGGAAGACTTCTCGGTTCTCGGGAGGGACTGTCGTGCAAAGAAAAGATGCATCTTAAAAAAAAGACCATTAAATAAGTCAGAGTTTGGCCTTGAAATATTTACACATTTATGGTCTCAATTACTTAACTTCAATTGTTTGATACAACTTTTAATCAAATAAAAAATTAACACATATATTTAAGTACAAAAAAAAACTTTTTTTATTTCACTTAGTGTATATATTGTGTATTGTTATTAAAATAATTTCTTTCTTTTCATAAATTCAATGACTTCTAATTTTATTAGCTGTTCTTTTACATTATACAATTATAAATTATACATTTATTAAAGCACATCATTCTAAGTGATGAATTAATTGTTTAAAGGAAAAATACATATAAAAATATTTTTCCACAACTATATTAGGAAGATAAATAGGAGAGCAAGAACTCATTGCGAATTAATTCAGAGTAAAGTTTAACACCATTCTAAAAAGTTTAAATTCTAATAATTATTATTAAATAGAAACACAATCTAAATTATAAGGTAAAATAATACAGTGAATTGTTTTGTTAGATCCCCAAAATATCTTCCTCTAAAGTTTATCATTTTATGATTTTTACTTTACGAATTATTTTATTATTATTATTATTATTATTATTATTATAACAAATAATAACATAAGCAGTATGATTTGGTATGTTCAGGTGCAATGTATTCCTTATGGGACTACGATTTTGGTGGTGGCTTGGTGGTGGCTAGTCAATCGTGAGGAATAGGAAATGTTTGGGCGTGTCCGCTGCTCGTTGACTATGATAAGGACCTGTCGGACATCTTGGATGACACCACATCCAAAAATCTGTAATTATTTAGCTATAAATTCATAAAAAATTCCAAAATTCATTTAAAAATTTCCTTATTAATTTTTTTTTTATTAAATCGGTTATTGTCCTTGGTTACATCCTCGACGAATGCCCAAAAAAAATAATTTTATGTAAAAATAAATTATTTAATAAAACATGAAGGTAAAAGCCTAAAAGTAGCTTAAGTTCCTCATCTACCAACCGTCAGCAAACTACCGATGCTATCTTGGCCGCCATCTTGGAAATTCGTAATTATTTCGCTAGAAATTCGGGTCAAATTCCTAAATTCATCAAACTCAGCTTGTTAAATTAATGATTAACTCGGTTTATTTCTGTCGTTAGTTGGATCCTTAACTAATCGAAAAAGATAAAGTAATTAAATTTACCATAAAAGACAGGTTCAAGCAATAAAACATCAAAGTAACAAATAAAAAACATATGTAATTTCTACAAGATAAAAAACAAGCAAATTTCTACAGTTGCTCCTTTCCTGCAATCTTCTTAGCGTACGAAGCAAGACTTTGCATGCCTCGACATGTGTTTTCACGGCAGATCTATATGACAGTTGATTAACCAGGCACGTCCAATCTGTGGCCAGCCAAATCCAGTTATTTGTCTAGGAACGTCAGACAGGTTGGACGAGACATATCAGTCGGACCGCTGCCAAGGTACGCCCAGTCGGTGGCCAGGCACGTCTATTCAGTGGCCTGGAACGTACATCCAGTAGGTGGCAAGGCTCATCCAGTTGGTAGCTAGGCATGTCTATTCAGTAGCCGGGCACGTAATCTGTAGTCAGGTACATTCAGTTTGTGGCCGACATTATACCCTTGGCAGTATTTATGGAACAGTCTTCCTGGAACCTACGTGCCGCGTCATCCCGGGCCGACCCAACTCTCGAAGCATACAGAAGAACGGCTCTTATTCACGCCACTCCACGCGGAATTCTCAGGCCGCCAGGGGATAGATAACAGCGCAGCGGAATGAGAGCGTGGGGGCAGGGGTAGGGGAGCCGGCGAGGCCGGGCCGCTATAATCCCGCGTGACATCAGTGGCTGTGCGGCCCGCCAGACGCCCGGGTATCGGGCGCGCGTCACGTCCTTGTCTCCCGCGTTCGTGACACTGCCCTCTCCTTAAGCCTGTTCGTCCAGACCAGTAACACTGTGCTATTGTTGTCCATGCTATGAACCCATCCTATAGGCCTACATCTGGAAATTGTACTGGATATGGCCCACTTCTTGGCAGATGTAACAACGCGGCCGTCTTCCGACTGTGCGATTACTATGGACCTCGCTCTTTTTCACTTGCTGCAGTGGCACCTCCCTTTCCATCAGGCAACCCGACTGGGCATGTTCCCGTTCCAGGCATCTCCATTGAACATGCCCCTGTCCTTGGCACCCAGAATACCACAGGCGACTTCCTGCTCCCTGAGCCTGCAAATTATCACCCTCCTTTGTCCCACTGTCGCATCGCTGTCCTTTTCCTTCGGTTTCCACCCACGATTCGGGCAGTCGCGCTGGACATGCCCACTTTTCTCTATATGCGAAGCACCGTGGGCGACCTCTTGTTTTTCTAACCAGTAGACTCTTCTCCTGTCCCATCTTTCATCACAGCATTGTCCTTCTCTCTCGGAAACAATGGACTTTAACACACTCCCCTGTAGCACTCCTGATGTCACTTCCCCTCTCCAAACATATTTCTACCACCCTCACCGTCTGTCTTCTAACCCTAAGGAAGTCTCCTACCCAACTTAGCACTCTGTCATCCTTTTTCATTAGCCTCTTGTGCGGCACTTTATCAAACACCTTTTAAATAGATTAATTAATATAGCATCTGTCTGCTTCCACCACTTCCACCAGATCTAACCGCATCTATCAGTATTCTATTTTCCTTCTCCCCTCTACCACTACCCTCCCTTTTATTTTCCCCACCACCTGCTCCAGTCCTCTATTTACCAATTGGGATGCCCATTTTTGCTCCATTATTGGTCAAAAAAAGGTTTTTAATATAAATTCCGAAATAGTTAAAGTACTTATAATGAAAATTAAATGCAATTAGAACTTAACTTTTATTCACATTTTTCTTTGTCTCTATTTAAGTTTTAACTTAAATTATTTATGTTGTCCACAAGTATTATGCCAAGATCTAATGAAATCTTGTGTTACAACAAAATGAAACAGGATTCTGAAGCTAAATGTACCAGTGGGTGAGAGTGTCGCATCCCTGGAAATATCGATAGTTAATGCATGTAGGGATGCATCAGCATCCATTGGGAGGATTCGGAAGCATCTCAAAGATGGTCGCATCCACTAAGATGCACTTTTAGTGGTTAAGGGATCTACTGAACCACTATCCAGAAACAACCATATTCCTAATATTAACATTGGAAAACAATTGCCATTTTAAAGAACTCTAAAATGGCCACCATCCAAGTGGAATTCTAGATCATGGTGCTTTCATCAGAACACACTCAATTTCACTACTCTGTTGTGACGAGAGAAAAAAAAAGAGTATCAGGATTTCATAGATAATACCAGAATTTTAAAGTGCACTGGTACTATAATTTCATACTCGCTATAGTCTGTGTCATATAACACCTCAAAGTTGGCAGTTATCGAAAGTGGTGTACATTTTTCAAACTGTTATTCGCAAAGCAACAACATGCGATGTTTAATCAAGATCACTGACAACCTCGTGAAGATGTCTACAAACAATATTGTCAGCAGGGACGTAGCACCTCTCCCTTCCATAAGGGTACAGAGAGATTATTTTGGAATGATTATTCGAATCTCCTTTCTGGGCTACAATAATGTATTTCCTTTCCATTTATAGCTCTTGCACAATGTTACTGTAAGCATGTCTTTCGTACAAACTTGACATATGTGTTTCATATATTTAATTATATATATATATTATTTTTCACATATAACTTTAAAACAGGGCATTAAAAACAAATAAAAACAAAAATATAAATGATAAGTTTTTTTCTCTCAACCAAAATCATCACATAAAATTTTGTGAATAAACGTTGGGGTTCTTAAATTCTACTATTACCTGAGATTACAGTGTGACAATTAATTTTCTTTTAAAGTGCCATTATAAAGAAACCATAATTTAAAAAAATTATGTAATGGTTACACATATAATTTTCCTTCACCAGTACCTGACAATGGGCCAGTCCTTTTCGTTAAATGTGTGCTCAATGCGTGTCCTTTCCATTGAATGTGTGTCGTTTGTGTTGAAAGTGTGTCCAAAAGTATGTCATTTTCGTACAATTTCAGTCCAATGTGTGTTCTTTGTGTTAAAAGTGTATCCAATGTGTGTCATTTTCGTTGAATGGGTGTTTAATGAGTGTCCTTTTTGTTGAAATTGCGTTCAATGTGTGTCTTTTTCGTTGAATGTATGTCCTATGTGTGCCCTTTTTTGTTGAAAGTGTGTCCAATGTATGTCATTTTCGTTGAATGTGTGTCTAATGTGTGTACAGGATCTAGCTATGGGCCTGGTGGCAGAAGCACTGGCGCTACTTCTGAGAACTGTCAAATGAGAGACGATCTGCCAGACACAGACTGCAATACCTTCGTTCAGCTTCTTGAGGGACAGCGACAACCTCCAGCGAGCCGTCCTGGCCTCCGTAACCTTCTTGATCTTGAAGCCGGCGGCTTTCAAGAGAGCGACTGCCCCATCCTTAGTCGCCTCCATGCCGCCGGCGTCGTCTCGAACACTCAAGAGGAACAGAAAACCTCGCCGCTCCTAGCTCGTCGTATATATAGCTGTCTCCGCTTCGGCGACGCCATTGAAGCGTGCCTCTACTGCGATCAGGTCTGAGCCCTTAATCCGGTCGGTATAACCGCTGAATTAGTTTGTCCACCGCACATATCAGTTATCGCGCAAAACGGCCGTAAACATGCTGTTCACGTCAAGAACAATGGTAATCCTCTTTCTTGATTAGCTGGAGGACGTATGACGTATGAGGTAGTTGTGAGGTATGCGTTGTTGCGATGTGGCATAACCGATTCCGTCAGACGGTAAACAACATGACTTTGCAGAATGAACGATGTACTTTTTTTTCTTTTATATTTTTCCACCTGACAACCAATTCTAGTTTAGCAATAAGAGTTTCTGGGGGGGGGGGGGGGGAGAGTTAATTCTAATTTTTTTCCTTCTATTATGTTGTGTTTCGCTCGTTTTTTTTAAATAAATTAGTAATACACTTTAATTGATTATGTGTAAAAGATTTTACTAAGATTTTCATGTAAGGTGATTTTTTTAAGAAGTTAAAGGTAAATTATTATTTCAATCATAGCAATAATTGAGAACATGTTATCGTGTTGTATATAGTTTCGAATTAACCGCCACTCGTATGTGAGAAGTGGTTTGCATAATAACTCTTCATTTTTAGTATCTATATGGTTCGTAATTTAAAAAATAAAATAGTTTTCTGAAAATGGTAGAAACCTAAGTTTTTCAAAGGGTTTTAAGAAGATCAAATTTTCATTGATGTAAGGTTTCACAACAACTGCGCAGGGCCGCCGAGAGAACCCAACCACTTCGGGGAATATAATTTCGTCGGGCACCTTCCCCACTACTTAATGTATAACTTTCCAAAACCCACAATTAAAAATTAAAGTTTAAAGACTGTAAACGTGATCTGTGTATATCGTATAACTTATACAGTTTCCCGTAAATTCCATTATCAATACACTTATAATTTTCTTCCTATCGTAGTAACCTAAAAATTAAAAAAAAAAAATTATGCGGAAACTCGACCGGCCCCGCAAAGGCGCGTACTGAGCCAGGCGATGCTGCGGTGGCGCACCCTGACCTTCCGTCCGGATGAAGTTGAAGGCATATAACGATCAGATGTGACTCCAGGAAGACTTCTCGGTTCTCGGGAGGGACTGTCGTGCAAAGAAAAGATGCATCTTAAAAAAAAGACCATTAAATAAGTCAGAGTTTGGCCTTGAAATATTTACACATTTATGGTCTCAATTACTTAACTTCAATTGTTTGATACAACTTTTAATCAAATAAAAAATTAACACATATATTTAAGTACAAAAAAAAACTTTTTTTATTTCACTTAGTGTATATATTGTGTATTGTTATTAAAATAATTTCTTTCTTTTCATAAATTCAATGACTTCTAATTTTATTAGCTGTTCTTTTACATTATACAATTATAAATTATACATTTATTAAAGCACATCATTCTAAGTGATGAATTAATTGTTTAAAGGAAAAATACATATAAAAATATTTTTCCACAACTATATTAGGAAGATAAATAGGAGAGCAAGAACTCATTGCGAATTAATTCAGAGTAAAGTTTAACACCATTCTAAAAAGTTTAAATTCTAATAATTATTATTAAATAGAAACACAATCTAAATTATAAGGTAAAATAATACAGTGAATTGTTTTGTTAGATCCCCAAAATATCTTCCTCTAAAGTTTATCATTTTATGATTTTTACTTTACGAATTATTTTATTATTATTATTATTATTATTATTATTATTATTATAACAAATAATAACATAAGCAGTATGATTTGGTATGTTCAGGTGCAATGTATTCCTTATGGGACTACGATTTTGGTGGTGGCTTGGTGGTGGCTAGTCAATCGTGAGGAATAGGAAATGTTTGGGCGTGTCCGCTGCTCGTTGACTATGATAAGGACCTGTCGGACATCTTGGATGACACCACATCCAAAAATCTGTAATTATTTAGCTATAAATTCATAAAAAATTCCAAAATTCATTTAAAAATTTCCTTATTAATTTTTTTTTTATTAAATCGGTTATTGTCCTTGGTTACATCCTCGACGAATGCCCAAAAAAAATAATTTTATGTAAAAATAAATTATTTAATAAAACATGAAGGTAAAAGCCTAAAAGTAGCTTAAGTTCCTCATCTACCAACCGTCAGCAAACTACCGATGCTATCTTGGCCGCCATCTTGGAAATTCGTAATTATTTCGCTAGAAATTCGGGTCAAATTCCTAAATTCATCAAACTCAGCTTGTTAAATTAATGATTAACTCGGTTTATTTCTGTCGTTAGTTGGATCCTTAACTAATCGAAAAAGATAAAGTAATTAAATTTACCATAAAAGACAGGTTCAAGCAATAAAACATCAAAGTAACAAATAAAAAACATATGTAATTTCTACAAGATAAAAAACAAGCAAATTTCTACAGTTGCTCCTTTCCTGCAATCTTCTTAGCGTACGAAGCAAGACTTTGCATGCCTCGACATGTGTTTTCACGGCAGATCTATATGACAGTTGATTAACCAGGCACGTCCAATCTGTGGCCAGCCAAATCCAGTTATTTGTCTAGGAACGTCAGACAGGTTGGACGAGACATATCAGTCGGACCGCTGCCAAGGTACGCCCAGTCGGTGGCCAGGCACGTCTATTCAGTGGCCTGGAACGTACATCCAGTAGGTGGCAAGGCTCATCCAGTTGGTAGCTAGGCATGTCTATTCAGTAGCCGGGCACGTAATCTGTAGTCAGGTACATTCAGTTTGTGGCCGACATTATACCCTTGGCAGTATTTATGGAACAGTCTTCCTGGAACCTACGTGCCGCGTCATCCCGGGCCGACCCAACTCTCGAAGCATACAGAAGAACGGCTCTTATTCACGCCACTCCACGCGGAATTCTCAGGCCGCCAGGGGATAGATAACAGCGCAGCGGAATGAGAGCGTGGGGGCAGGGGTAGGGGAGCCGGCGAGGCCGGGCCGCTATAATCCCGCGTGACATCAGTGGCTGTGCGGCCCGCCAGACGCCCGGGTATCGGGCGCGCGTCACGTCCTTGTCTCCCGCGTTCGTGACACTGCCCTCTCCTTAAGCCTGTTCGTCCAGACCAGTAACACTGTGCTATTGTTGTCCATGCTATGAACCCATCCTATAGGCCTACATCTGGAAATTGTACTGGATATGGCCCACTTCTTGGCAGATGTAACAACGCGGCCGTCTTCCGACTGTGCGATTACTATGGACCTCGCTCTTTTTCACTTGCTGCAGTGGCACCTCCCTTTCCATCAGGCAACCCGACTGGGCATGTTCCCGTTCCAGGCATCTCCATTGAACATGCCCCTGTCCTTGGCACCCAGAATACCACAGGCGACTTCCTGCTCCCTGAGCCTGCAAATTATCACCCTCCTTTGTCCCACTGTCGCATCGCTGTCCTTTTCCTTCGGTTTCCACCCACGATTCGGGCAGTCGCGCTGGACATGCCCACTTTTCTCTATATGCGAAGCACCGTGGGCGACCTCTTGTTTTTCTAACCAGTAGACTCTTCTCCTGTCCCATCTTTTATCACAGCATTGTCCTTCTCTCTCGGATTTCCTACCACGATTCGGGCAGTCGCGCTGGATGTGTCCTAGTTCTTTGCAGAAGAAGCACCACGGGCGTCCTCTTGTGCTCCGAAACTGTGAACCATTCAAAAACTTTCTTAATGACCCGAGGATAATATTTTCGTTAGTACTCCAGCTACCATTTACTTTGTGTTCTGGATCTATCAGAATGCCTCACCCTGATGTTTATATTTCTTTAGGCAATGTAGACACCTTCAATTTGAACAAGGTCATCACAGATATTTTTGCAGTGGGCCATGCGAAAAGTTTGTTAAATCTCTGCATCTCTGCATCCGTCTATAGATGAACTGGTGGCTAGCTGCTGGCGAAACTCTGTTGGTGCTTCTGAGTAGGCGAGGTGCACGAGTCTCTGAATGTCAGCTTCGAATTCCTGGAATGTTTCCGAGGATCTTCGTCTTGAGGCCCGTTCTATACATCTCGCTCATGTGTCGATCGCCATACCTCAGCTTAAGAGCTTCTACCGGTACTCCATAATCCTTTTGTTCCGGAACTGGTATGGTCTGAAGCAGCTCGAGTGGATATCCTCGCAGGGCCAGGACAAGTTCTGTAGCATTCTCTTCCTCGCCCCAGCCATGCACTTCAGCAGCTACCTCAATCTGTCGCCTGTAGACAGCCCACGACTATTGGCCATCAAAGGTGTATGTCTTGAATTTTGGGTGGCCAGTCGTTCGCCCCACTGTCCCGATGCAGCCGTCGCTCGTCGTCTGCGTTCGCTCACAAGGGGGTCATTCGCCCTCTTCACTGCACTGGCTCGGAGGCTGTCATCACTGCTTTTACACCCATCGGCCAGCCTTTAGGAATGTTCTCGTACGCCTTTGACGTGTCGCGTCATCCGGGTCGACCCGACGCAGAAGCACCCATGAAAAGTGGCGTCGCGGCCATGTCACTCCTCGCGGCGGCCTCTGGAAGCCCGCAGAATCTCCAGGTGGCTGGGTGTCAATAACAAGCGCCGGGGAAGGAATGGTAGCAAAGTAATTATTTATATAATTTGCTGTTGAGGCTAGGTTTGAGTTTGTAGTACCATCTTTATTAGAGAATTATATTTTCCGAGGTTGCCTTATTCTTTGAATAGTTTCAGTTTCAATAACATTCCACGTGGCTTTAGATTTATTTCAAACTTTCATAATTTGTTTATCATTATGGTTTTGTTTTGCTACTTCTGTTGCTATGAGTTGACTTCTACATCAGAACTTCCATGGTTCACACTGGGCATACCGTCTGCCATATATCAGACTGACGTGATAACAACGCCAGATTTGCACACAAAAATCTTGGAGTTGGCCGGTGTTGGTCTCTAGTGTGTTTGGTTGCAGAGCCACTCAGCACTCGCGGCGCAGTGGTTGGCGATGACGTCACCGCGCCTTGTAGGGAGTCTGGCCGCTCGCAGGCGTGACCAAGCATGGGCGTTGTGCGACCTGGAGCTTAGAGTGGGGAGAGCGGTGGTTGGAGAGGGGAGTAGAGTGACTGCCTTGCTGCGCAGGTGTGTGTGCGCAGTAGTACACTGCGCAGGCGCCATGGCGGCAGCTGGCAGGAACGTGGCCTAGGCGTGATGCAGACCTTTTCCTTTTTCGAACCAAGGGCCAATATCATACACCATATCATACACACCATATCACCACTATCATTACGTTTATTTTTGGCAACGAGAATTTTATTTTTGTTTTGCGAGACCACAAGAGTAAATAAATCAAATTACTGATTCCAAAAAAAAACATTCTAATATTACTCATTTTAGATCTATCGACCATAATTTACCAAAGTTTATGGAAAAAAAATTTAAGATATTATGAAGATTTAGTACAAAGTTATATTATAAAATAATAGAAGAAATATATTACACTTTTACATTGACTTCACGATTCATGTTGTTGACTAGCAAAACTAATTTCCAAGAAAAATTTGTTTAATAGCCTACAGCAAAATCACGCTCTTTGAAACATTGTCAGCGGACCGTAAGGAAGCACGTGTCAGTGTACATTCAGTTCGCGGCTCACGTGTCGTAGACTGTGTTGTCATCATAAGCAACTGATCTGAGCCTCCGTAACTGGCTCGTGTGTCGTGAGTTGAAAACCACTGGTGAGTCCATGGAGTTCTGTTAAAGTCACTCTGGTTAGCAATTGGTTAGCAAAACCCGCTGCAACCTGGGGGTGGCCACTCTGCATTATTACATGGTAAGTGTGTGAAGCCTTTTTATCCCCTTCAGCTAATTGTTGCACCACATTGGTTAGACGCCCAAAACACTGGCTGAAGTGTAGTGATTACATTGTGGAAACAGTTTTTATAACACTATTTTTTTTTATGAAAGTGACAGTTTTTAAAGGAGATTATAATTCATACTTACCAACCATCATGAGATGTTATCAAGCACCAATTACTCAATGTTTCGGGTGGAACAAGATGGCGATGGTGAGGTTAAAAAGTGACTTCATCTACGTCACAGCATGCCGTCTCCTGACGACTCCTAATTCCATGGCTGTAACTCTATAAAAAGGAAGGTATTAGTCCATGGAGTGGTGGTCTGTGCTGTTCAAATCACTCTGGTTAGAAATTAGCGAAAAGTGGCCACACCCCCTCCCTAACTTCTTACCTCCACGACGCAGACGAACTCTCGACTCACGGGCACGAGGCTGATTGGCCGGCTCGCACCCCGCCCACCGCCGCGGAGGAAATACCTCGGTGTGAAAGGGATGGATCAGGGCAGGGGTTGGCAAGCTTTTGAGTGACATGAGCAAGATATTAAGTAAACAGATTCTCCCATTGTCTTTGGAGAGCCGCAACATGTATTTTCTGTGTATGTACATGGAATTTTAAGACGATAAAAAAAGACAGATAGAATCAAAATATTTTTTTCACAAATTCAACATAAAGTCTTAAAAATACAGGCTTCTTAGGGAAAAAAAACGTAAAAGTAAAAAAAAATTATTAGTAGAACTCTACTGTAAAAAAATAAACAAGAAACCCTAATTTATTTAAAAAAAAAAAAAAAAAAAGCACCTGGACAAGTGCGTTGTTGAGGTGCCAGCGCAGGTTGAGGACATGCGTTGTGATTGTGCAATTTGATTTTGTTCAGCATGTGTTTTATTTTCTTGTGCTGTGGCAGCGCAGTGAGTTGTAGAGCCGTAATATCGTATGAAAAGAGCCGCGTGCGGCTCGCGAGCTTAGGGCTGCCGACCCCTGGACGAGGGGACCACACAGCACCCAACAGCCGGCCGGGAATCGAACCTGGGACCTTGGCCTTACCGGCCAAAAAGGTCTAGACACCGTAAGAAAAAATATATATTACAGTTTTCCATACAAATTTAACAAATATGCCAATTACTCGTTAAAATACAGACATGATTTTAAAAAAAATCTAAAGGTTCTTAACAAAATGCAACAAAACTCTATTAAACAATTACGTTCCAGGCAAGACAATTAACATAAAGGCTAGATGAAACCAATGGTTTCTCACCTGAGTAACTTAATCAAAAAATAAAAATAATACATATGTTCATGAACTTACAATAAAATTTTTCCCATTATTTTCGTAGCTTTGCCAGATTAAACACTCTTTTTATAAAACTAAAATAAGAAACTTCTATAAACCATGTTCGGAGTGTGTCTGTCGAGTGCTCTAATAACAGCCAATAGTGAAATAATTCGCGTAGGAATGACCAAAGTATGTCGAAGCCTAACAAATCCAGGTGTTACGTTCTTCGAATAATATTTGCAATGGGCAAAATAGATTCAGAATATTTTTGTGGACATACGTCACGTATGGTTTTCACTGTATGTCATAGAGGAACCACAAGAGTAGACAAGAAAGATGAATGTACACATATAAAAACAAGCCAAAATCAGCCGATGAAAATGATAAATAGCCAGTATGTTTGTGCCTGATTACGGGAACAGATCTCAGTTCCCGAAACGTCGCCACTGTTTCGTCTAAGGAAGCATACTGTGTTAGTCTGTGCCGTCGTTGTGTTGCCCAGAATATCTGTTTAGTTTCATCACTGGGTTCGCCTTAGCATCGCTGTGTTGTCGTTGTGTTGTTCTCGGTTGTTGTCTGTCTCTTATGTTCTTGTTAAACTGTATCGTCATTGTCAGCTCCCTGTGTTCGTCTGTGCCGTGATATTTAAGGTAGGTTTCGAATAAATACTACCTATTATAGCCGTTACCATAATGCGACTACCGGAAAATTTTTATATAATTTTTCGTTTCATGGTTTATATATATATATATATATATATATAATTTTTAGGAACACGATACTGCCGTTATTTTCATGATTTATCTTCCAAACTGATGTATAAAATATAATCAAAGAAAATCTCGGTCGAGTTTGTTAACGGGCAATATACGACCAAAAAGGGTAAAAATAGGGAAGGTTTTTGGAAAAACAGAAAAATCTCTATAACTCCCATATATGGTTAATATCACATCCGTTTGAAAGTATCATAACTCGAATGGGTCATACCAAAAACTTTTCATTTTTGATACGACCAACCGTAACTGCAAGGGGTGGAAAAAACAAAGTATGGAGGACCAAAAAAAATTTAATAAACACTATCAAATTCGTTCAAACTGTTTGCAAACCCTACAAATATTACTTAAAACATTCGTCTGAAACAATTTCTGATACAACCAACCACTGTACAAGGTTCATTAAAATAGGTTAAAATACGCATATTTTAAATCTTATAATTTTTATCCAAAACTTTTGTTTGAATCAATTTTTGACAGTAAAACCAATTATTACAAAGAGAGGAAAACACCCGGGGTTGTTATAAGAAAAGAAATAAAACTTCGCTACCATGTACACTATCGAATCTATTCTTATTTTTGTTTAACTTTCTAAATATTGTCTAAAACTTTTGTTAAAATACATTTTTATCTAACCAACCATTACTGCAAAGGGATGAAAATAACAAGGTTTGAAAGTGTACTATCAATCCGTTATAATTTAATGTACTAATCCTAATTTTTTTTCTAAAACTTTGGCTGAAACAATTTTTGAAGAAACGAATTATTACCATAAATAAATAATAGTTTAAAAAACTAAAAAAACACGCTTTATATAGAAAACCAAACTAAAAAATATAAAATAAATTTTAATAAATTTGAATTAAGAATAGTGTAAAATTGTTTTATAAATATAAATTAATAATAGTGTAAATAAGAAAATAATGTATTTTATTTTAAAAAAAAGCGTGGGTTGCATGGTGACAACAGTTATAAATATTTTATTGACATATGAGTAGAAGGTTTATCATTTCGATAATATCTTAAAAAGCACCCCACGCTTATTTCACTCTTATTTCAGGTTGTTTTTTTTTTTCATATTTTTACAAATATAGATAATATTCTCTTCAAGAAAGTATATTGTTCACAATAATCATAACCCACTCTTTTCACTCTCACTTTTCATTTAATTAAATGTCACAATATTTAGTATGCTTTGTTTATATCGCGCCAAAGACAAACTGAAAGAAAAGAGTTCGCACATGAGCGAAATGGTTTTCTTTATATATATGTCTTTGTTTCATTTCACCAATAAATTGACAATAATCTTATTTTGCAAATTGATTAATGCAATAATCTTATCAAATTAGTGTAATGTCATCGGTCCTCGATAAATCTACAAAGTTTGAATGAAATCTGGCCGTTTAAAGTGGGTCAAAATCGCACCCAAAGGAGTCGGTTACAAACATACAAACAAACATACAAACATACAAACAAACATACAGGTGAAGCTAATATAAAGCGTGTAAAAAAGGATTTCAAGTTAAAAAATTCAAAACACTCGTAGTGTCAAATCCGTTAGAAATTATTCTAAACCATCTTATTATCTTAAACCTTAGTGCAAAGCAAATTTTTTTATGCGACCGCGTTATTAGTACAAGGGATGAAGGTGAAAAAAATTTAATAATTTCCTTAGGTGCCATAATATGAAATTCGTTCTAGGCCATTAAATGCTGGATGTACTGAGTTACAAACATTCATAATATTTTCGCTGCATGAAAAAATGAGAAAATGTTTAATCGATCATTTGGTAATATTGAAGAACATAAATATGTTATGTACCTAAATTAAGTTCTTAAAATGTTCCAGAATTATACAGAAGGTTATAAAATATTTACAGAAGAAATACTTACTTCGAAACTACCTACGCCTAAAGGCTGTGCTAAAGGGAATTTTTTATTATTAATTTATTTCATTTCATTCTCTGGGCTCTCTCATACATTTTGCTGGTTTTGGCTTGTTTTTCTTTGTGTTTGTGTGTTCATCTTTCTTGGTTGTTCTTGCGGTGTCCCTATGGCATACAGGGCAAACCAGCAATGGCGTGTGTCCAAAAAACAAGTTTTAAGCACGTAAATCCAGGCGTGTCTACTCCCAGCCGGGAGCTGGGCTTCGCTCGCTCGCGTGAGGTCGCGTGGTTGGGTGTGAGGCCGCCAGGAGGCAGTCTCTGGGATCGCGCGGGAAAGCACTGGGCGCCTGGCTCGAAGCCAGGCATCGCTGCGTCTCGGAGCGAAGGCCGCGACTACGTGCGTCAATGCGCACGTGCCTCGTGCGAGCACGTCTCCGCCACTAGCAGTCAGGCACCCTGACATTACTGTTCCCTAACCACATTTGCTGTCACACATTTGTCTCCGATATATTTGACAGCGTTAGAAGGGTAATATTGTGGGGAAAATTACTTCCAAACATGTTTTAAATCAGGTTCCACTATAAAAGTTAATATTTTGTCTGAGAAATTTAAAACTCTTCAATTTTAATCTGAATTTTGAAATTAAATAATATGTCACAGTGCTGAATGGAATTTTTAAACTTATTATATTTGTGCATTAAAAAAAAATTAACGTGTATATATTTTATTCAAAATAATAATGGTTACATAATGAAATAAATGAGTAGTTGGAAATAGGGGGTTCAAGGCCAGGCGGAGGATCGAGGATCCGGCGGCCATCTTGGATGACGTCATCTAATCCGTATGCTAATCCATGCTAATCCGTATGCTAATCCATGCTAATCCATGCCAATCTATGCTAATCCATGCCAATATATGCTAATCCATGCCAATCTATGCTAATCCATGCCAATCTATGCCAATCCGTATGCCAATCTATGCCAATTCGTATGCCAATCTATGCCTATTCGTATGCCAATCTATGCCAATTCGTATGCCAATCTATGCTAATCCATATGCCAATCTATGCTAATCCATATGTTAATCCATGCTAATCCATGCTAATCCATCCGCAATTTAGTATTTCTAGAAATTTCCACCAACTTCGAATCGTGACGTCACCGTTGCATTTTTTGTCACGGACGCCATCTTGGATTCGATTTTTTTTTTCGAACTTTGAAATTCAATGTAATCATCAGCCGCCATCTTGTTTCGTCTGCTGGTGGCCGCCATCTTGTTTTCGTCTGCTGGAGGCAGCCATCTTGTGACGTCATATAGTTCTGTTGGTCGCCACCAGATAGCAGCAGGGATTATTTTATTTTTTTCTTTAACTAAAATATTTTCAGTGCCGAGGCTGGGATTCGATCCATGGGACGTGAAAACATCCAGGATGTCGTGGTTACGAGGCGGACGCCTTGACCACTAGACCACGAGACCAATTGGAATATGGTGGAATAAATAATCTATATATGCTATGTACTAACGGCAAGTTTATGATAAATGGGGGGAGGGTGTTTTTGCCTTCCTTAATGCATACCTAAGGCGCCACATTTGAAATTAAAATTATTATACAGCCGCCATCTTTAATTCCAGCACAGACTACCAGATGGCGCTAAATTCAAAAAATTAGTTGCCAGAGGCGCCGCCATATTGGTTCTCAAGTTGGCTGGTAGATGTCGCTAGTATCACGCGCCAAATTCAAAAATTAGTTGCCAGAGACACCGCCATCTTGGTTCTCAAGTTGGCTGGTAGATGTCGCTAGTATCGCGCGCCAAATTCAAAAATTAGTTGCCAGAGGCGCCGCCATCTTGGTTCTCAAGTTGGCTGGTAGATGGCGCTAGTATCGCGCGCCAAATTCAAAAATTAGTTGTCAGAGGCGCCGCCATCTTGGTTCTCAAGTTGGCTGGTAGATGCCGCTAGTATCGCGCGCCAAATTCAAAATTAGTTGCCAGAGGTGCCGCCTTCTTGGTTCTCAAGTTGGATGGTAGATGGCGCCACCGTCGCCATATTTTAGTTCATATAATCGATACCAGATGACGACACCGTCGCCATCTTTAGTTCCTAGTGTTGCTACCAGAGTGTGCCACCATCGCCATCTTTAATTCTTAAAGTTACCGCAGGAGCGCGCCACCGTCGCCATCTTTAATTCTTAAATTTACTGCCGGATGGCGCCAAGTGTTATGTAGTCAGTCTAGACAGTCGAGACAAGTCGGGGGGACAAGACGAGACAAGTCGGTAGCCTGTATTCACCAAGTTCTCCGTTGCCGCCATCTTTAATTCATAAAGTCGCTACCAGATGGCGCCACTGTCGGCCATATTTAATTCAAGGCATTGTCGCCGGATGACGCCAAGTTTGAATTTAAAGACCTACAAGTGTTATGCAATGTGTAACCAGTCGAGGCAAGTCGAGATAAGTTTGGAACATGAAGCCATATTCTAAACTACGTTTATTATATATGTATGCCTTTATATGTTTAGGTTTGATGATAGCGTATTTATAAAATATTGGTGTTGTGTAGAGTCTCTCTCTCTTCTTCTCGTAGTGGCGGAAGACATCTCGAAGGTAGTGTTAGAATTTATGTATTAAAGCAATCACTCTAGCTGAGGAGACTAATAACTTATAGTTACAACTTTTTAAAAATACTCTGAATTTAAAATAATTTTTTTAATAAGAGGGACCATTAAATGGTTTGAAATAAAAGCAAACAACTTAAATGTTAAACACATATTTATTTAAATCTTATTACAAACAGCAAGGGATAAGAAAAATCACTGATTTAAAATAATTAAATAATGAGTAATAAAAGTACATAATATTCACACACTGCACATCATAGTGACAAAGTCAACATAACCTATTTACATAAACCAGAGACCCAATACCTAAATATTAAGCATAACTACAAGTTACATAGGGTATAATATACTCTGAAATACATATTAAAGAGAAAATTGATATAAATAACATTATACTTTGCAATGAACACACTGCTACACGAGCAATTTCAACAGTTCTTTCATCACTAGTGTTTTCTGTGGAACATACTTGAGTGGTGTCTTCACTGATCGGACCTAGATGACTGAGATCTCGGGTTCGACTCTTGCGAGATGTAGGAAGGCGAAGCTGACGCCGGCGTTTAGGCTGGACTGCTACTGATGTAGTAGGTGCTGGCGATGTGGGACTCATCTGGGTACAGCTAGATGATGTCTGGACTGACGAAGTCTGACCACATGCAGATGCTGGCGGTGACTGAATAGTTGGCAGGTTGAATGCATGTGCGAAAACCTCTTCAGGCGTTGCAGGGAGAACTGTATCGTCTCTCATCATATTCACACAACAATGTCCATAGCCCAGACAGTTGATAACTTCTAGAGGTGTATCTTGAGGTCCTGGGTTTAAAACCTGTTTCACGTGAAACACAGCGTCACAACTCTCCGAAAAATCTTTTAAAACCCCGTCGATAGACTCACTATAATCAACAGTGCCTAGCCCAGGTGTTACACTGGAGTATATCCTGTTCGGTTGAAAGTTAGACATCTTGGTTAACTACTTCTGCTGTAGGTCCTTACACCACCACAGTTTCAGCTCGACTACCATCGCACGAGTCGAGGGTCGTATTTAAAAATATATGTATCACTTGGATAAATATGTCTGTTATACAATTCCATAGAGTAGAGCATTTATTAGAACAGTCCATTGTTAAAATTATTTTCAGTTGTATGTTATACTCTATGAGATGTTAATTCACCCTCGTTCATACAGTTAGATGTTAGATTCGCTCCTAGCATGAGATGCGATGTCCGTGCTGGTCTCCCCACAATTGATGGAGGTGACGGTCTCTCTGTGATTGATGTAGGAGGTGATTGACGAGATGAAATTGGCAGTGGTTCGACAGCATCGTTACTAACGATGGTTGGTGGTAACATTGGTTCACGAGCAGGATGATTTGAGGTTACGTCTCCAAAAACTTGACGTGATGACTCTATTGGTGAACGATCAAGCTCAGGGGATCGTCCCCACGGCTCTTCACGTGACCACCGTCGCCCACGTTGTCTGCAGTACTCGATTTCAAACCAATTGTGTAGAAATGTTTCCTCATCCTCTGCTTCACTTGGTATGTCCTCTAAGGGTATGGTCCTAATACATTCACACGTATTCCACCACAAGCTGTTGAAATCAATGTCATGGCGCGAAGACATAATAACAACCGCACAAAGCTTCAAATTTCTTCTTAGCTTACAAATTTAACTGTGGGGAAAGAAGCGGTAGAGTCTACACAGTAGAAAGCTGCAGGATGTGTACCAATGATGGTTAACGTAGGTGGTGTTGTGAATAAACCCGTCACACTGTTCCTTCCAACTAATAACTGCCTCCGGATCGGTGTTGCGCCGCAACTCGCACCTTACTGAGGAATAGTCTGGTTCCGAGCTTATAGTTTCAGTCGCTGATGCAGCCTTAAGTGCTTCTAATGTTGTAGGGAATGTACTGTCAGGTCTTAGATAATGGACGACACAATCTACCTTGTTGCAGGATGTCTCGATGATGTCCGGAGCCTCCTCGTCACAATCACTGGTCCAGTGATGACCGAAGTTGCAGACCTCTAGTTGAAAGTTGAAAGTATCCATCCTCGGTGATGTAGTTCACACGGCGGAATCCCGGCGTTACTTCCGCGTACTTTGCAGACGGATCGAACGGCATTTGCTTGAATTTGTAGCAGCAGCACTATACCCACTCGACTATGAGTTGACTGCTGTGTCTAGGGTGTTGACGTCAATTTATACCGTTAGGACCCCCCCCCCCTACAGTCCAGTCACATGTACCGTTGCTTCCGTTGTTGTCCCCACCGCCTTGCTGACGGCCTCCAACATTCCAACGCGGTGATCAACCATCCAAGCCCTAAGCATGCTCGCATTGTGTCTTGAGATCGAACCTGGACATGTATTATTGCATGTGTACAATTTATTTAATTCTTTCAATGATGGACAGTCATATTCTGCTTGTACATCTAATATTAGCACATGATGCTTACAATAGTTAGTTAGCCACCGTTTCTGCTCTATTCCTACAACCAATACAGGTCCGGTGAGATGACTTGCCAATATGTTGGGTATTGAAGCATAAGGAAAGAGTCCATGTTCCCAATGTAAACCATGAAAATTTCTAGTGAGCCAAGCATTTGTTTTTTGATGCTTCCTGGTGAGATATCGCCATTCAAATGAAGGTTGAAAGTTACGTGTTATTACATTTCCTTCTTCATCTGCAATGCTAAGTTCCTTGATAATAAACCCATACTGACTAGAGAAGCCTTGGAGGTTTACACATTTCGTCATGGTGGTCGAGACGAGACTAAGCCAATATCCTTTCTAGGATAGTATTTTAACAGTTTTGTCTCTTGGGTTATACGATACAAGTCTATCATGTAGTATAATCGCAAAGGCTTGAGTTAAAGCAGGGATGTTCCTTGAAGTTGTAACTTCAATTTTGCAATCTATTACATTTGAAGCAATCCTTTCATCCTGGCGAGATACATCAAACATAAACAGAGTTGCTCTGTCTTTGAAACTTTGAGGAGTCAAAAGCGGTGCACATTGCCGTCCATAGAAACTCGACTGGAAGTTTGCATACATGTTATATGCAAGTAAGTAATACCCATTAGTGAAATTGTTTTCTAAATCAATGTAGGGGTAACTTTCTGAGTTGAGGTATACTTTGATATTCTTTACATCGCAGTGGTCAAATCTCGATTTATCAGCATTAATGGTGTTATGTCTAGCGGTTTGAAATGCTACGATTATATACCGTGGCTTCTCTGTGGAAAAACTCGATTTCACATTCCAAGAAATTGTTTGAGCATGTGGTAAACTAGGATATGATTCTATGCTCCACGATCTAAAAGCTAGGTCGATATTTTTTCCCTTCTCCACCAGTCGAAGAAGCCGTGTTCTTTGGGATGGTGAAACAGTGATCTGTGGAACAAGCCATTCGAAGCTATTTAGAGTTAGTGACACTTGTTGTGGTTGGACACTTACATCTACAATGGCATTAGTAAATGTATTTGCCAATACTATCACTAGCTCTTGCTTTGCATTTATGATAATATGCTTATAGTCTTCTGCGAATCCGAGCAGATGGTTTAGTGGCACACAAATCTCAAACTGTCCAGCTGCAGTAACAGGAAGGCTGTAGTTGTCTTCGAGACTCCACCCTGACATTTCACTAAGTCCATTTTCATCACTTGTGCGTGACAAGTAGTTTTTCACGGTAGATACAGTCCCCACATCTCGACACTCATCAATCTGAACACCATTCAGCTCATATGCTATCCGACTCATCATGTGCATTATTCCATTGTTTATAATTTTTGCATTATCCGGTGCTGTACCATCTGCCTTGGTGAAAGTGCCACGTATGCGTAGAATGCTCTTGGAGATTAGAGTGTAGATATCAGCATTTTGTATTGAAATTCTTACCTCAGAGCTTGCTTCATAGGGACCATGTAGGAATGGCCTATAAGAATGGTATTCACTTTTGGTAATGTCGTCATCGTATTGTATCGGCTGTTCAATTTCTAAAATACTATCGGCCATTTTGATTAACTTTATACCCCAAATTCTTAAGTAAGCGTACGTTTACACGTGTTAGTCGCTTGAGGTCTCTTGATCTACTGACTCTAGGTTTCGTCACTCCCCTACCTTTATACAGATTAAAGTATTTCACGCCCATATTTCCTCAGATGTAGACGTAAAGTGATTTGTTCGTTTCGAAAGTTAATTAGGTAACCGTCCTGGTCAACAACCCGCACAATCAGTTCCTGTATTCTCTTGACGGTGACTGGAGTATAAATGAGACTTTTTGGTAGTTCCGTTATTTTATATCCGGGTGGTACAAGTGGAGCAAACTCATGTAGCGTGCTGTTTATCTTTCCGTTGAGAAAACTGTTGCCGACGATATTGGTTGTAATACGTATGACGTTCACTGGAAGGATATTCACAGCCAGTGTTGATTCATGTATTATTCCTTCCTTGTAGATTCCAGCTTCAAAGCCAAGCATGCTTCGTAGAGTATTGTTAGCACGGAAATCTATTGCTACATCACTATACATTGCACACTGTAGTGTGTTGGGGTTGCCTCTTAATGTGAAGGAGATATCAGTAGGTAGCATTTGTTTCACATACATCTCAATGTCTGCAATTTCATAACTGCCTGTTGGTAGAACCAGTTCACGTGGCTGCTCGTCACCCTTTAGGATATATCGAAATATATTGTTTGTTTCATGAACATTAGGAATGCTATTATAGCTGTGGAAGTCAACAAGAGCCATTTCCCACTCCCCTCCACTAAGTTCTAGGGGAGGAAAGTGTGTGGAACATAGTTCCGAACTGTTTCCTGTTAGTATTAACGTGATCGACATTTCAGGTTATACGATTACGTCTCTCTACGTGGTGCAACTTTCCCTCGTTTTTGAACTGTGAGCCTAAACTCTTACTTGTGTTTCTTATATACAGAGAGCAGAAACTGTATGCATAAATGACCACAGTTCCATGAGTTTATCCTCTGCTGTCTAGTATAGTTGTAGGTTATTTTAGATTGTTTCAAATATCGTAGCAGTTCTAATGGTGGAGGCAAATCTCCGAAACTATCGTAATATGTAACATTCAGTCCCCTCTTGCTAAAGGAAACCCAATGACTTCCAGGCCCTTCCGAGGAATCTAAATTAATTATAGCACATTCATTATGCCATGGTTTTCTTGGCAAGTTGTTCCTCATAAACATATTTCTAAAGTATGGAATTTTTAATTTTTTTATTGCTACCTTTAAGTCTACATTGGTAAGAGGACGTTTCGGTAAGTTATTTATTATTGTTTCTTGTATCCCTTCTTCTTGCTTCTGGGTTCCTGCCTTCCCCCTCCTCCCATAACTGGGTAAGGCTGCAAGAAGAGTCCGGACCCGTTTTTTGAATTGCGTGCTAGTGCCTGCATTGTAGCATTATGCTGAGCATTTTGACTTAGCAATTTCACCTGGTTCTTAGCGGTGTTAACAGACTTGGCTATGCCTGCAGCTCCACCAATCAAACTACCTAGGGCAGCCAGCGCTGGGAAAATAAAGGGCAACAGTCCACCCTTCTTTGTGTGGGCTTTCCTATTCTGTTTTTTCTTCATGGGTTTGTGCCTTATACCCGATCCGAGTTTACGTTTAACACGCATGATTTTATTTACACCCCAAGCCGCAACTTTCTCCCCAAATTTTGTCCCTGAATTCTTTGCAATTTGCGCAGCTGTGTCTGCTAATATACCATCGGCTAGGTGCCTATCACTTGGATTATTGCTTTGTGAATAGCTAATATCATGCTGCTTGCAAGCTTTGTCGAGAGAATTTATGCCTGGGTCACCACGTGCTAGTCGTTTCGATAATTTCGTCCCTGGTCCACAGTATTGATATCCTGGCAGGTGTAGTTCAATTGGTAGCTTGTTAATAACAGAATTTATTAACCCTCTGCCTTTCTGTACCTTCCTTCTTGCTCGAGCCATAACAACGAACTGATAGTATTCCTTATAAGTATGTCTGTTTTATAGGTTTCCACTTAGTGTCATGGAGCTCATAGCACAGAGCGAGTCGTTACCAGTGCGCATCACTAATGATGATGAAGTCGATGCTTGTGACTCGCGACATGGGTCTTTATTACCCTCAACTGTTCGATGCATAATCGCAGGCCCATCCAACTGTGGAAAAACGTGTGTACTACTGAGTTTACTAGAGGAACCAAACGGTCTTCGGTTCGAAAACGTGTACCTATACTCGAAATCACTACAACAACCAAAGTACCAGCGACTGGCTACGATTCTACAATCTGTGGATGGACTGGAGTATTTTCCATTTAGCGATAATACAGATGTCGTGTCTCCTGACAATGCAAGGGCCAATTCGGTGATTATTTTCGACGATGTTGCGTGCGAGAAGCAAGGCATAATTAAAGCGTACTTTTCCATGGGCAGACATGCCAAGGTAGACTGCATATACCTGTGTCAGACATATAGCCGTATACCCAAACATTTTCTCCGCGATAACGCGAATTTTATAGTACTTTTCCGCATGGACGAACTTAATTTACGTCACGCTTATGATGATTATGTAAACACAGACATGCCATTTCAGAAATTTAAAGATATGTGCTCCTTATGCTGGAGCATTAAGCACGGATTTCTCGTCATTGTAAAGGATTTTCCTTTACAAAAAGGCAGGTATCGCCGCGGTTTCGACCATTTCATAGTTGTGCATCATTGAAGAATGAACTATAGCGTCTCCAAGTTTGGTGGTGGGAGTCTTAAACATCAGTATGAGTCGTGTTTGATTCCTACATATGATGGACACTGTAGTGCGGGTGGTAAACGTTTGAAACGCGTGGCCACACCTAGAGATCCTGATGATGCTGTTAATAAAAAACTATGTTGACGGTATTTCCGGATTGATTACTCATGCCTTAAGAACCATTTCGGATGAGTTAAAGCAACGGTTTACTGGACTCACTAGCTCACTCACTGACATGAGAAGTGTACAATTAGAGCTTACCAACTACTTGCATACTATGGAAACGAATAAGCAGCACTCGGTGGATCAACTGAATAAAAATCTTTCTGAAATGTTAATAAAATTAAGTGACATGTTTACTTCGTTGTTGGAAAATAAGCTCTTTTCATTTGAAGGAAAGTTGCGTGAATCGATTTTGACTGGGGTTAAAGATATTCTAACATCAAACTTAACAGATTCTTTGCAGTCAATAAGTGCAAGTAGCACAGGCAACACTCAGAGGTTTACACAAATGGTTCGCACTATCGATAGTATGAAGAATGATATCCATAAATTACTTTCTCTCATCAATACAGGTTCGAAGCCTGCTGCTCCTAAACCAATAGCTCTACCAAAACCTGCGACTCCTAAACCAATAGTTCCCCGTACTAGGCCTTAGACATCGTAGGATGTAAATCTGGGTACACAAGTGCGATCGATCTAACATTTATCGGTTCAGGTTTAGAGCTATATAAGACTTCAGTTATCTTGTTTGTCTTCAGTTATGTCGCTCGAGGCAGATAAGCTAGACCACGTCATTAAGAATGTACGTGCTAAATATTTATTAGCAAAACGGGCTCGCTTAGAGCATAATGAAATCAATGAAGCTATTTTTCAACCAATTACTTCCCGACTTGAAAAGGTAGCACCTGCGCCCATTGTGAAACAAGAACCCTTACAATCTACTTTTAAAAACCCTCAACCTAAGGCTACATCTAGTAGCAGCGATGATGATTTACCACTGAATCTATGGTATAGGAAACATCAGAATTCAGAACCTACTACATCAGATGAGTCCAATACCGACGAAGCACAAACATATCTAAGTAATTTTAACCCTAGAGTAAATGATGTCATATATGGAGTATATCGCCGCAAAAACAGATGGTTTATAGGAAATTCAGAAATATTCTTTCTCCCCAAAAGTGAGGTGCGTGTGAATGATGAAGTTGTTCGAGCTGCACCTGGCTTATACGAACTACTATTCACACGAGATCCATCTGTATACTCCGAAATGGCCTTAAAACAGTATAGACATTTACTTGAAATCACGAATGGATATTTTAAAAATAATAATGCTTTTACTGGACAGTATAAGACATTGGAACATCTAAAATTCGGCATTATATATCACATGTTTGGAGGTATTGGACCGCAGCAGAAAGGTAGTGGACTAGTGCAAAAAACATTTGATTTGAAGCGCAAAAAGGATTATATTTACTGGGATGATCCAAATGAATTAGTTTCTCGACTTCGCTTGTTACTGGCTTCGCAATCAGCCGGACATACTGGCCACAGTAACGAAATACTGACTATTCTGGAAGAACTGCGTGAAGCAGGTTACATATCATGAGTAAAGCCGGGATTGCCCGAGAGCTTAATGCTCCTGCAAGACGGAACTACAAACTTCGTAAGGTTATAGTGTATGGTCTTAATGATTTATTTCAGGCAGACCTTGTTGAGATGATTCCATATTCACGAATAAACAAGGGCTTCAAGTACATGCTAACAGTCATCGATGTGTATAGCAAGTTTGCCTGGGCTAGACCTGTACAATCGAAGAATGCAGCTGATGTAACCAAGGCTATGGCAGACATTCTACGTGATGGGTGCATACCGTCACACCTACAGACAGATCTTGGCAAGGAATTTTACAATGCAGCCTTCAAGGCTTTGATGAAAAAGAATGCTATCAATCACTACTCCACATTTAGTAATGTTAAAGCTTCTGTAGTAGAAAGGTTTAACAGAACATTGCGCACCAGGATGTGGCGTCAGTTCACAGTTAATGGTAATTACAAATGGTTGGATCTTTTGCCGAAACTTATAAGTGAATATAATTCCACAGTGCATTCTACCACGAAAATGAAGCCTAAAGATGTAAAGGATGATCGTCTACTTGGGACTGTATTCACCAACACGAAGAAGAAAGATACACGCAAGCATAAAGCTAATGTTGGTGACATTGTGAGAATCTCCAAGCAGAAAGGTGTCTTTGAGAAAGGTTTCATGGCAAATTGGAGTTCTGAACTTTTCCGTGTGACACACGTTCGTGAATCGGAACCCAGGACCTACTACCTCGAAGACTTGGACCACAAGCCTATTCGTGGTGGCTTCTATGCTGAAGAGATCCAGCCTACGATGTATCCGGACACATATTTGGTGGAGAAAGTTCTCAAACGAAGAAATGGCCGGTCTTTTGTGAAATGGTGGGGTTTCCCGTCTCAATTTAATTCGTGGTTAGCAGATACAGAAATCGAGAAGTGCTAAAGGTGAATAACACCTCACTTACATTTTTTTTTTCAAGTACTTCGGAATGATTAATGTTTATACATACATTGCATTATTTAAAGTATGATTATCGCACAGGAATTATCTCATGTCATTTATGAAGTTGGGCAGTCTAAATATATATTTGGCTATTCAGTTGTTCTAGCTCCTGTGGCGTACGTCTGTTTTGTCTGCTTCGAGAGAGAGAGGGGGGGGAAGGTTTGGAATGTGTAACGGTTCGTTGAGGCTGTTGTTAACTTTCGGGAATGCATTGAAGGTTGAGTTCTGGGGCCTCACAGCATCGCTCCGCTAACGTGGTAGTCTGCTTTTAACCGCGCTCCTATCATCATGGCTTCCACCAGTGTTTGCGCGGAGAGTGTTTGCGATTGTAATTTAAACAGTGTAACGATGGACGATGTTCGGGAATTTGTAATGGAGGTAGTACATCGCTACATAGGTATGGACTTTAATGATATACATTACCACCTTACATCCTCCGCCCTCAACATTCTCGCTGAGTTCCCTGAGGAAGAGGAATTTATTACCTATATATATCAGGCTGTTATGACCTGCATCGAGGCCGCAAAGGAGGCGCAAGAGGCGAACGAAGATGTGGATGAAGGAACGGACAGTGGCTTGGGGGATAGTGATGATGATGACGAATAATAATTTTGTGTGTACTACGACACCAAGGGTTGTTACAACCAGTCTGACATTCAGCATCCTAGAGACAACATCAGCACTACAGCCTTGCAGTCATACCTGTGGAACTAGCATCAGCCTTGCAGAGCTAGCACTCGGCAGCTCTCCATATCAACTACGCACAGCTTCACACATCAGTTATCGTGGTTACTGGCAAAAAAATGTCATTATTTCTCTGCAACATTCAGTGCCTCACATCACAAAAGGGGTATGTGGTTAAGCAACTTGCAGCAATGTTCATCGAGGACGGTGATGTATTGAGGACCTACGAATACATATTCAAACCGCCATGTGACTGGTCCGAACTAGACAGACAGTCGCAAAGCGAGAATCGTAAACTGACTTATGAAGTGCATGGACTCTCGTGGAACGAAGGTGAAGTGAGCTTTGACCAAATCTCATCAGTGTTATGTGACATCATCAACCCTGAAGAAGGAGATGTAGTGTACGTCCTAGGAGACAAACAAAAAAGTATCTTTAGTGAACTGTGCAGTGCCAACATTGTTGATTTACATAATGAAAGAAACTATCCTAGCTTGAACAAACTTTTAAAAGACTTATGGAAACCGCCTGGATAAATGTATAAAAATGTATGGAAAATTCCATTGCGCCCATTGTAATGTTCAGCTACTTAAATTCTGGCTATTCGACCACCCATACTACTATGTATAATTGGGTCTCGAGTTAATGTTGCCTTTGTCACTATGATGTGTAGTGTGTGAATATTATGTGATTTTATTACTCGTTATTTACTTCTTTTAAATCATCGATTGTTCTTACCCCTTGCTGTTTGTAATAAGATTTAAATAAATATGTGTTTAACATTTTACGTTGTTTGCTTTAATTTCAAAACACTTAATTGCCGCTATTATTGAATTGTAACTATAAGTTATTAGTCTCCTCAGCTAGAGTGATTGCTTTAATACATAAATTGTAACACTGGCTTCGAGAAGTCTTCCGCCACTACGAGAAAAAGAGAGAGAGTCTCTACACAACACCAATATTTTATAAATACTCTATCATATTTAATAAACATACATTATAAATTAATACTTATCCCGACTTGTCTAGACTGACTACATAACACTTGGCGCCATCCGGCAGTAACTTTAAGAATTAAAGATGGCGACGGTGGCGCGCTCCGGCGGTAACTTTAAGAATTAAAGATGGCGACGGTGGCACACTCTGGTAGCAACACTAGGAACTAAAGATGGCGATGGTGGCATCATCTGGTATCGATTATATTAACTAAAATATGGCGATGGTGGCGCCATCTACCAACCAACTTGAGAACCAAGATGGCGGCGCCTCTGGCAACTAATTTTGAATTTGGCGCGCGATACTAGCGACATCTACCAGCCAACTTGAGAACCAAGATGGCGGCGCCTCTGGCAACTAATTTTGAATTTGGCACGCGATACTAGCGACATCTACCAGCCAACTTGAGAACCAAGATGGCGGGGGCTCTGGCAACTAATTTTTTGAATTTAGCGCCATCTGGTAGTCTGTGCTGGAATTAAAGATGGCGGCTGTATAATAATTTTAATTTCAAATGTGGCGCCTTAGGTATGCATTAAGGAAGGCAAAAACACCCTCCCCCATTTATCATAAACTTGCCGTCAGTACGTAGCATATATAGATTATTTATTCCACCATATTCCAATTGGTCTCGTGGTCTAGTGGTCAAGGCGTCCGCCTCGTAACCACGACATCCTGGACGTTTTCACGTCCCATGGATCGAATCCCAGCCTCGGCACTGAAAATATTTTAGTTAAAATAAAATAATCCCTGCTGCTATCTGGTGGCGACCAACAGAACTATGACGTCACAAGATGGCTGCCACCAGCAGACGAAAACAAGATGGCGGCCACCAGCAGACGAAATAAGATGGCGGAAACCAGCAGACGAAACAAGATGGCGGCTGATGATTACATTGAATTTCAAAGTTCGAAAAAAAAATTCGAATCCAAGATGGCGTCCGTGACAAAAAGTGCAACGGTGACATCACGATTCGAAGTTGGTGGAAATTTCTAGAAATACTAAATTGCGGATGGATTAGCATGGATTGGCATGGATTAGCATAGATTGGCATACGAATTGGCATAGATTGGCATACGGATTGGCATAGATTGGCATGGTTTAGCATAGATTGGCATGGATTAGCATGGATTAGCATACGGATTAGCATGGATTAGCATACGGATTAGATGACGTCATCCAAGATGGCCGCCGGATCCTCGATCCTCCGCCTGGCCTTGAACCCCCTATTTCCAACTACTTAAATGTTCAGTATTTTTTTTTTAAGCTGTAGAATCATAATTAAAATTTTTTTTACACAAAAAGTGTTTTCGCTAACGACATTTATATATACATATATAATTTTAGTTATTTCACTTTTATAACCTATTTAATGGCCCATGCGTTCTTCGCCATTTTAAAGACGTGTGACGGAAACAGATTTACGTTTTGTTAGGCACGATTTTGATTGACCGATCGCATCTAACATCCAACATATATTAGAACCCGTCCTATATACAAAATATTTGATGGAAAATTAATTCACCCAACTTGTCAAACATGGCTGCGCTAGTGACGGTTTAGGTGATGTCATACATAACCCTCCAATTTTATTTGACACAACATCTTGGAAGGAGTTGGAAGCGAAGGTTTGACCTGTGACAGGGCCTTTAGCAGTCGTTTAGTCCAAAGTCGTTCTTCTTTAAGTCAGTTTGCCTAAATTATTGAAGTTAAACTTATTTACAGTCGGCAGGGTAAGTTTAGCGATGACGTCAACACAGGTTACGGAAGAAGGGCGCGGTTCCACGGCATTCTGAACTACTCCCGGTAAACTTGTTCAACTTGGTGCGTGCGGCTTTACTCAGTCTGAACATGTTTCGCTCATGGCCATCTTTCATGCAACCTAAATCAGGTTGGCAAAGTAGTTCAGAACGACATCATTTCTACATAAGTTTCTTATTGGCTGTTGAGTGTTGAGGGTATAAACAGTCATTTGCGAAAAACGTAAGATGGTGAATGTTCCTGGCACAAGTACGTGTAATATGTTACCGAATGGAACAAGAAAATATCAACAGGTAAATATTTTATTAATTCAAAGTTGATTATGACGGTAATTATCTAAAAGAGGTAGCCTACATTTGTTAAAAAATTTTTAAAAAATCAAAGATAATTTTTTTAATAACATGAATAAATAAAAACAATGCATATTTATTTTCCATCTCTGCTTGCATTACCGTATAACCAATTTAAAAAAAACCTCGCGTTTTTCTAGACACAAAATATATAGGATCCACAACACATACATTCGATGGTAGTAGATAATCGGTTTTGGTGTTGAACACACTCTATACCAACTGCCTCGTAACCATACACTTTCGCGTTTGTAAACATGTTTACTTAAACCGGTTCACCTGAAGATGCTCGGTGTTCCGTGTAACCGCGGCCTAAGTATCGGTAACGAATATTGCTCCAGTAAGCGCGAGATTTGGGGGGGGGGGGGGGGGGGGGACTATAACAAGTTGTAGAACAAATAATGTAAAGCTCTGCAGGTTTTTCGTCGCAATTTGGAACATCCATTGTGTAATTTTATTGTTAAATTTTTTTATGTTCAAGTGAAATATTGAATATATTTCATTGAAACTTTTTTTTACAGTTGGTAACACAGAGGTTTTCTTCGCATGTTTGTTACAGACTTTTCGGCAAAGAAAGCTGCTCGTGGTTAAGGCCCTGTCACACTGTCAAATATATTGTATCCAATAAATTGGACAACAAAATTTGAAGGGTGATTTTGGATTAAATAAGTCTTCAAATATATTGTATTCAATATTATTTGACGAGCAATGTAAAATATATTTGAAGTCATTTCACACTATCAATTTTCTTTGAGTGAGCTCGTTTTACCAAACATTCTGTAGAGAACTGTAAATGACAGTATTTAGAATCAAAAAAAACAAATTTGGGTCAAGGAACGCGGGCTTTTTTAAGTAAGTTATATTCCAATTTAGGTATATTGTGATCATACACAGTTTAAAATTTACGTTTTCCAGGTGTTTGCAATGCCTGCATTAAGAGCATCAAAGTGTTTCAAAAGCTGTAGCTGTAATTGCAATTGTAGCAAGTCTCAGTAAACTAGAAGAGAAATCTAAGAAAAGGAAACGCAGATGGTGGACGAGACAGTGGATACTTTCCCGGCAAACAAATGGTGTTTTACCCCTTTTTGTCATGAACTTCGATACAAAGATGCCGATTCATTTCCGAACTATGTAATAATGGATTCTGAAAGTTTTGATCTTCTTCTTTCAATTGTGGAGTCTCGCATTGCAAAGAAGGATACTCATTTGTGACAGTCTATACCAGCAAAGCAGAGGCTGGCAGTTACATTAAGATTTTTGGCGACAGGGGAATCATTTAAGTCCCTTATGTTCTCTACAAGTATTCCACACAACACCATCTCAAAATTTTTACCTGAAATTTGTAGTGCAATTTATAGTGCTCTTCAAAAACAATATTTAAAGGTATGTTTAGTAAGAATAAAACATATAATTAAATTTAAATCTGCAAGTAGGCATATCCCTTCTCATTCCCGCTTATTTTCTCACCCAACTAGCTGCTGTTGTATGGACACTTTCACTTGTATTTCATCAAAATTGTTCCTATACTTTAAAGTGAATGTGTTGATTTTTGCTGTGTTTAGAAATTGGCAATTTTGTTTTATTTTGAATTAAGTGTATTTACTGTTACAAACCTCAACCTGAGCCTTTAAGCTAACTTCACCTCAGTCACATTATCTCTTTAAAATAATTTTTTAACGAGATATTAGACCAGGTATGCTTGTTTCGTACAGCCTGGCAAGTATAGGCTTACTGACAAGGATCTGCTACACAAATATTTACATTCAGGAAAAATGGTATTACTTTCAAAACTTAAATAATAATAAGTGAACACGTAGGCAGAATTTTAATATTTCTAGGCCTTTCTTGCAAATCACCAGAGCTACTTGCTTACTCAGAGATGCTGCTTTAACATAAGTCAGTACCATCTATTGTCAGGAAATTATGAGTCTATATTCCAGAAAATTCCAGACAATACTTACAGAGTAGCAGCTATTGTGAAATAAGGAGAACAATGACTTATAAGAAAGATTGATTGGGTAAGCCAAAATAATTTTAGTTACATTAAGTCTCTGAATTGAAATATTTTAAAATTTATTTTAGGTGTTATTAATTTGGATTTGTAGGTAGAAGTTCCGAAATGCATATCCTAATTTTGATACCTCATTCCTGATGGCACATTTTGTAAGCAATGCTTGCTGTTTTAATTTAGTGTATCATTCAACAATTCCTGAACATAAGCAAAACTGGTATAGCAATCAAATAATGATAGTAAGTTGAATAGAAGATGTTTTCTGGTTTAAGGACCATAATATTCCAAAACTACAGTAACTTCTTTTAGTCAAATATATTAACCTGCACTTCCGTACATACAGATTCAATTGGAGGAAAATATACAATAACAATTATTCCAGCAGGAAATAAAATAGTATTAATTCAATTACTGCATTTATTTCCCATTCGCCATTGCTGATATATAAACTATTACACTTCGGAAACGGAAACAAAAGCGGCCGCTTTATTTTAGATAACTCTGATTGGCTGATCCCATCCAACATCCAACATATTTTAGAACCAGTCCTATACGTAAAATATTTGAAGGAAACTCTATCTCTCAAATAAACATGGCTGCGATAGTGACGTTGAACGTGACGTCACAACCCTCAAAGATATTGGATCCAACATATTGGAAGGAGTTGGAAGCTAAAATTTGACAGTGTGACAGGGCCTTTAGACATGCTGGATTTGATGGCATGTCCTCCCTGTTCTGGGCTGGATCACCGCCGACACGAGCTCCCTAGAGCCACAGGGAAATCTGTGGTTTACTCGGAGGAGGAACCCCATCCGGAGAGTATCACAAGGTGCTTGTCCAGGTCTGTCACATCTGTGGGACCCCTCAGGGAACGCAGAGAGCCTCGTGATCTGGCCACAGCGCGCGCGGGCTGGTAGCGCAGCAGTGTCGCCGCTCGCTGCGTCCGCCCATCGACGGAGTGGGGACTCCTCAGAACCTGCTCCAAGCGATCAGAGCCATAGAACAAGGAGGGAGATATATAGAAGTGCAACACCTAAAGTCGAAACTGAAACCATGCTTCACGCGACATATGACGCTATCTTTTGGGTGGGCCCATAAATACTGTCAAAAAAATCGGGATGGATGTTCAATTCAAAAGTTTTATGTTAACAATATTAATTTATCTACTTGACTACTAATTGCTTATTAAAAGTGATTCAAACTGTGCGAAAAACACTTAATGCTGTTTTTTGTAATTTTAAAAAAAGTCATGTTCCATATTATAAATTAGTAGAAGAGGCAAACATTTCTGGTATGCCACACCACAAAATATGTGGCTATCAAAATAAAGTTAATTATTTTCACTGGTTTGTTTGCCTGGTAATAGAGTATGCATTACTCCTCACAATCAACGTAGCTATGTTAGCAATGTAAGTATTATGAAAGCTCCTACCTAGCGGATGGTAAAAAAACTGGGTCTCAGTCTCGTCAATTACAGTTTCACCCCCATGATCAGAGCCACCAACTGCCAGTGCGTTGCCGACAGAGGGAACATCGGCGGGAACTCCCAGCATCAACAAGGGTCGCCCCGCACTACTGCCTAGATGTTCCATGCACTTTATGGCGAGCACAGGCGGTTAGCCTGCGAGCTAGCACGGTAGCTGCCCCAGTCCAGGACAAGCCGTACGGTCCCTCGTATACCCCACCGGCTCCAGCGACTCCAGCGCTCCGGAGCTTACAGCATTATTTCCGCCCGGTTGTGCCTGTTTCCAGAGAAGAGGTCGTGCCTAGACTATAGATTGCAGTACATAGTAAATGGCGAACAGTGTTGCCAGATTGATACAATCCGGCTTGTTAAAATTAAAAGTCTTATTTTGTACACCATCGTTAATCATAATATGTTTTAATATATTTTTAATGATAATATTTCTTGATTTTCATAAGACCATATGATAGTGTCTACTGACACTAATATTACAGTTGTAGTCATTCTGACAGAAAAAAAATTAAATGCTAACCACAAATTATTATTTCACAGGAGAAATTATATGTAACGATTCCATTTAAGTATGTGGAAAATTGAAAAGATCCAAAGTTTTTATAATTAAATGATTGAAACAAAATGTTAACAAAACCGCGTGAAACAAAATGGCGTATTTCAATAACATCTCATTAGAAATAAAAAATGGAAATTATCATATAATGCTAATGGTGAAATACACCAGCAAAATGTATTTCCACAATTAATTCTCATTCCAAATCCTATCTTACAAAAATACAATTTTTTTTTCGATACATTAAACAAATTTTCATTACATTACAAAGTTGAGCCTGAAACTTTTGTGCTCTGGCAACAGAGCACACCGAAACAAGGACAGCGCTAATGGAAGGTATCGTGCATTGGAAAGAGAAAGTAAATGAAATTTAATGAGCACTGCGATCTAAGGATGAGATGCTCTATAGCCCCATTGCCATTACGCCTTTTGAAACTTCACAGCGGTCCAAGGCCTTGGGGACCTGACGGCCTGAGGGCCCGGCAGTGCTGGAAAGTTGGAAACCCCCCCCCCCCCAACCCACCATTCCTCCTCGGTAGGGTTTACGGACCGTCTGCCGCACTTTAATTATTTTATGAAGTCAATTATTAAATATTTTGAAGTGAAACTTATTTACAGTCAGACGCACATAGATGACATTAGCAGCGCTGCAGGATGCTATGTTTGTGAGTTGACTTAGAACTACAGAGAAAATACATTCGCTTGCAACAACGGCTGTTGTTTGCGTCCTAACCTAATACGCGCGGATAAGTCTTAAAAGCTATAATATAGTTTGTGGAAATTAAAGCTCATATTGGTGAAATAATTGTTCATGATGTGAATATATCTGGATAATCAGAATATCGTTGAGGTATTCCTGCTAGTCCTAAAAAATGACGTGGGAAAAATGTTAAATTTACTCCAATAAATTTGAAATAAATTGAATTGTTTTTATCTTAGCGAAACAAACGCATAATATGCTTGCGAACTGAATTCGCACATATAATACTAAAAGATTTGTTGAATGCATATGGATGAAAAAGTGTTATCCTGTTTTCCTATGTTTCCGTTTGCATATTTTACAGTTTTGTGTTTGGAACGACGCATTTCAAACATCATGCCAACGTGATGCCTTTGCGTAGACTTTTATTTGCTTTTTGAATCGCATTTATTATTACTTTTCTTGTTATCGGGAATAATGTTATTTATCTATATAGCGTAATTAATACTTCTTTAAAAAAATATAATAAAAACATTTTAGTGTCATAATCTCGTCTACGATAAGGAAAGAAAAAAAATTTAACAACATAATGTGCATATTTATAGCCCGTCCCACTCTTAGATTGCAGTATGCGGCTTATGGCGCGCGCTGTTGCCAAATCTCTAACACATTACGAATTTCAGGAGATGTGTGTCTTTGTAATTCGGATCGAACAAGAAGCATTTTAAGAAATCATATCGTAATTTATAATATTTTATACTATTAGACATATAAATCTGTAATAATGCCACTTTTATGTAAACTTCAAATAAAAACTACCTATTGTAGACGAAAATTTCTTATAGTTTTCTTTTATGTTCTAAAAATCATATATATATATATATATATATATATATATATATATCACATTTTCATGGGCCCGATAAATGCCGTATTTTTTTTGGACAAGTCATGTCCAAAATGATAAATAAAATACGGTAATGGAAATTCTCGGTCGAGTAAGTTATGGGAAAAATCCGAATAATTGGGTCGAAATGGGGAAGATTTTTTGAAAAACAGAAAAATCGCAACAACTCCCATAATATGAATAATTTCGCATCCGTTTTAACGTATGATAACTTGGAGTACATAATGCCAAAAAATGTTTTCTAAATAAATTTTTGATACGACCAGCTATAACTGCATGAGTTCGAAAATTTTTTCACCGGACAAAAAAAAACGTAACTGCCTTAGTAGACACCTTATCATATCTGTTTAAATTGTTTGTAAATATCATAATTATTATTTTCCAAAACTTTGTCTAAAACAATGGTTGATAAGATGCTTGGTGTTGAGAGAAACCTCTATTGCAGCGCGCTCTTGTACTG
This sequence comes from Bacillus rossius redtenbacheri, assembly GCF_032445375.1. NCBI lineage: Eukaryota > Metazoa > Arthropoda > Insecta > Phasmatodea > Bacillidae > Bacillus > Bacillus rossius. The sequence goes on along the minus strand of NC_086330.1, from coordinate 300,495,040 downwards.
ATAAGACACATCTTTAACAGCTATTTACACGGAAACTGTAGAAGCAATTGAGATGGAGCTGCTTTTAAAAACTAATTCAATTCATTGTGAACATTTTTTCACGCTTTCGTCCCCCATCTATCTTTAATAGAAAAACAATTTTCCGCTGGTAAACTTTTTGATGTGTCAGTTTGTGAGAAAATGCATTTCAATATATTAAAAAATATATGTAAGTGAAACCTGTACAGTTTTTGTCTTAACATTTGTTCGGTGGCGTCCTAAGGAATTAATTTAATTATAAAAATAGAATGAAATACACATGTAGGTTATTTTTTTTATGTGAAACATCTCGGAATACTTCAAAACAGTTCGCAGTGAATAAGTTATGTTTTTATTTTTTATTTTTTCGGACACTAAAAATATTGTTAAGTATTCAAAATAAGCTTTGCCTGATGCGTATTTCAATGCTATAAAATATAAAAAAAAAAAAAATCTTGGTCCAAAAATTAAAATTTTAATTTCGTTTGATATTTGGCAAACAACGCACGAAGAAACATGGACAGCGCTAACGGCAATCGGCGTGTGTTAGAGAGAGAGAGAGAATGCGCCCATTTACTTCCACACTGCAATCTAAGAGTGGGGTGTTCTATAGTATTGTTCATGTATCCGCGATACAAATCCATGACAGCCGCATCGAATCTTGGATGTGTGGCCGCCACTACAAAAAGGAAACTAATCCTATTAAATTATATAGTTCTCTCTACAAAAGAGATGTATGATATGGTATTTGTTTTATGTCGGAATATAAACTGCAGGCCCAGAATCAAAGATGTTTATTAGGTATTTCGAAACAAAGAATTTTTTATGTATTTAAGTGGAAACGTTTTATTGAAATTTGAAAACTGGCGAAATATTGTATTCATGCCCAAATTAGACTAAAGTGAATTTTCGCATGATGTACTAAGTATAATATTGTCCCTACTTATTTATCCTCCTAGGACCTATAAACTTACACAGATAAGAATTTTCGAAATACCTGCTAAAATAAATACAGGTCAAATGCCAAAATGAGCCTTGTCAAAAATTTCCTATTTATTAAAAATATATCTAGATAAACTTGAATCTAAAATGCATGTATTACATTTTAGCTGTACCACAAACTCAGTCTTCATTCTTGGATTCTACTAGTCATGGACACTAGTGAATAAAGATCTGTTTCCAACGCATAATTACAAGTGTTTCTAATATTTGTGTACCGTATGCACTTCCTATCCCTCTATTTGTGAAGTTTCACTTCTACTGCACGTGGAAGCAACGCTTGTATTTTTTTTTGTTGCCTAAAGTAGTTTTGCCTAGAGTTTAGGTTAAACTAATTCAGTCACGACTTCAGGCAAAACGAGAAAGGAAAAAAAAAAGTTTGAAAAAACTAATCTAGGCATAACGACGCACTCTGCTGGGTTCACGGGTAATATAGTTAGCATACTGCGAGGCGCCACCGGCAAAATAAAGGTGTTTGAAACACACGTGTTCATAGATAACCATTGAACGTATTCATAATTCGTTAAAAAAAAAAAAAAAAGTAATGAGACTGCGTGGGATGCCTACTTTGAAGACTTAGCCTTTATTTGATACATCATTCAAAGTTCTAAAAAATGAAATTTAAAAAACCTTCTAAATGAATATCCACGAAACCACCGGTTTTCTTTTTCCAAAGAAAAAATTGTATCTTCAGCGTTTGAAGACATTGAGTGTTAATAATTATTCTACTGCGCATTGCACGCGATCTATATACTTCATTACTCTATGGTTAGTGTTGCCGAGCCTCGCTTCCGTTCTTATGTAACCGTTACTTTTTGAATCAACAACATGATTATAACTTCTATCATTTCCGGGGTCTTGCGCTTAATTAACGGCCATCGTGGAAACTGCGACGGTTTAAAGATTCGGCGGGCAGCAAAACAGGAAGCGTTTTTTTTTCAGCTGTCAGAAAACGTTCTATTTCCGAGAACGCCGCCACAACAAGGGGACAAACCTGGCTTACGTGCGTAGTTCAGGGCTCTCATGGAAAAATGCGCCTTTTTTTTAGTTTCTCTTTGTCCGCTGGAGGGCGACTTTTTTTTATTCCGTCGTTCTTTACCTCGCCCCCCACCCTTCCCCTAGCACGTGACCGGCAGGCTGCGCGCGCAGTCGGCGGCCTCAAGGATGCGCGTCTGGGTTGCCATGTTATCTCCGCTCCTCAGGGATTATAACGCATTACGTTATAGTTGAACAGTTGTATGGTTACCAGATGAGTAACACAGGAAAAAAAAAGACACGTGCGACTAAATGCTAAATTACATCAAAATACAGGACACACCATGCACGATTGGTTCATGGTGTTACTTTAGATTTATTATTTAGCTAAAAAAATAATAGGTCTTGAAATAATTAAAACTTAGCTGTGCAAGTAATTACTTTAAATTTTATTTAATAAAAACTTAAGTAATAACTGTGAAAAGCAGACAAAATATTACATTCGTAATGACCTGCTTCAAATAACCACACTATGTGATTACACGACATGTCTTTTAGCGTTAATCGTTCTCACAAAGATCAGTATTATACATTTTGTACATAAAATAAATAAATTTTAACCAATAGTGTATGAATAAGACAGAAATAACGATGCAACCGTTATTTAACTATTAGTTGAAGCCATATACTTTTATTGGCCAAAGAAATGTTAATGTACGATCTGATTCATATAATTTTATACTATCTTATAAATTACTCTAAAAAGTTTTCTTTAACTGCTTAATAAACACGCATTTTCGTTTAGACATAGTAAATTGAACGTTAAACAGTACTCATGCACTTGTCTCCAGCAATGAACAATCGTAAACGAAAATTTCTTAATTAAGAGAGCTGTGGGAAGGAGAAAAGTAATAAAAAAATTGGTTGTCTGTAAAGTCGGTTTACGGACGATAGTTTAATGTGACAACGCCATAACAAAACATTGATGAAATGATTGCATACTTTTATGAATAAAATTGAATCATTTTTATTTTAATAATAAAGAATAAATACTTGAAATTATACTAGTAATCAGATTTTTAAAATGCAAGTATAATAAACCTTTATTGCCGAAATTGTTGTTGTAATAAGCAATGAAAACCACATTAACTTTTCACTTCACTTTATAAACAGTCGACGAAACAGTTCACGTCTAGATGACTTGTCATTAATTTTAAAAACTGGCATTTAGCTATAAAGTTTAAATATAATTATGAACTAGTTTTCATATAAATAAACTGTAATAAAATATCTATCATAAATTATATGAATCACCATAATTCTTTAGTCAATTGTAACATAACCTATTATTACTGCACTCGCCGACATATGCTACTTTTTTTAATAATAAAAGAATACTTGAAATTATACTAGTAATCAGATTTTTAAAATGCAAGAATAATTGACCTTTTTGCCGAAATTGTTGTTGTAATAAGCAATGAAAACCATATTAAATTTTCGTTTAAATATAATTATGAACAAGTTTTCATATAAATAAACTGTAATCAAATATCTAACATAACCTATTATTACTGCACTCGCCGACAGATGCTACTTTTTTAAATAATAAAAAAATAAATACTTGAAATTATACTAGTAATCAGATTTTTAAAATGCAAAAATAATTAACCTTTATTGCCGAAATTGTTGTTGTAATAAGCAATGAAAACCAGAGATTAAAATCCGTCGAGAATATTTTTGTTTTTATGTTCCAGTGCTCAAAATGATATGCAATTGAGGCCCCGGCCACGAAATTTTATTTATAATTCATTAACAATAACGCCCCTCGCGATAAACAAAGGAAAATATGTATTAAGGAGTGCCTGGTTCCCGCGATAGCAGATAGATATCGCAATTCATTCGGTTCGCGTCCGTCACCGTAGATGACAGCACGGTAGGGGAATAATATTATTTCGTTTTTATAACACGATTTTTTAACAAATACGCATCCCAAATACACCAAACTTATTTGTAATGGGTTACAATATTTTTTTAAACATTGTGCAAAAGATCCCGGTTGTAATTTGAATTATTATGTGTAACTGTAAAACACCATTGTTGGTTCAAAACGTACCTATTTGAATATTCAACATTACTTTTAAATAACCGTACCGATTGTGCTGAAAATCGGTGGACGATCGTTAAATTACATAATATTAATAATTCAAACGACGAAAATATGATTGAAAAGTCAAATCGATGGTTGTTCCAATCGAGTGGAAGAGAAATGCCACGCATGCGTACAATGAGCATAACAGGACACATCCGTAGTGGGACATCCGTAGTGGGACAATGTGCGTTACGGGACACTTTTTCGTGCGTGCAGCCGGCGTTCATCGATTTATTAGACGGCACGTCAAAAAGGACCAAATACTAGCGCTATTTCAACAAAGAGTTCCTTTTAAAATTCATACAGAAAGAAAACAAAAGAGTAAGAGATTTTTCTAGTTTATCAGAAAAGCCAAGGGTAAACTGTTAGCTGCTTGCTACCAAAGATGAATTATGAGATATAATCCATATTATTCTTCTATTTATGTGTTCGTCGTTGGATAACGATTTCTAATAGAAATTTCAAAATCATCTGATGTAAACAATGTCATATGAGTGTGTTTTTGTCCGATTTTACAGCATACTTGTGCTTTGGTTAAAATATATTAATGTTAAGTAACTATAAGACTTTTCTGCATTGAATGACGTACTAAGCAAGTACTATTAGGTTTTATTATCAGAACAGTGAATGCTGCTAGCATAGTAATGAACAAATTAGAATTGAAATTGCTATGAATTGTATTCTTAAACATTCTTTAAATCACATTTATTATAAATTCCTGTAAAATTACAATTGTTTTCGTTTTCAATTTTCATTGAATCCGGTTCTTCAAATAAAATCCAGTATTTTCGAAATCCCAGCATTTTTATAGTTACACATTATACATAATCAATGGCGTTTTACAATGTGGGGGGGGGGGGGGGAGAATGAAAGTGAGAGAAAGAGACACGAGGAGATGTATCCCCCCCCCCTCCGAAATTAAAAAAAAATCTATCATTGCCAGCAATAAATAGAAAGAAATTGAAATCAAACAAGAGCGAGCAAAGTGGTTATCCCTTCCCCCTCCCAGTAAATGAAATTCTGTGTACAAGATAAACTGTAAATTAAGTATGCTCATACTGAACAAGTTGAAAACGCTCGTGAACAATCGAGATAGCGTCGTGCACTGCAAGAAGTTTGTCACGACTAGCTGAGGTGAGCGGAGAGCAGTCGAAGGCAGTGAAGGATTACACAGTTACTAGTTACTCCAGCTGTCCTTGGCTGGCGGTTGCAAGATTGTGACCGAGCCAGGGATTGAGTTAGGCCTTGTTGACGCGGCGAAAGTCACTCTGGAGAGTTACTACTAGTACCTATCGCAGCAGCTGCGATCACACGTTTGAACTGTACGATATCAGACCTAGCGAGATACGACTGGAGTGCTGAGCGCCGTGTTGTTGAAATGCTTTGTGTTAATTGTGCCACCACAAGAGAAATAAAAGCAGCAATACAAAAAAAAATACAAAGACTGTTCTTGCTTATGACAAAAAAAAAGTTAAGACATTACAATCTAAAAGTAAAATTGCAAAATATTAATGGTCATTATTAAAATCTCATTCAGTAGCCAATTTGAAGAAAAAAAAAAGATAAGTTATTTTAGTAATTTGTTTTTTACAATTCAGATTACATACAATGAAGATGATGAAAAATTAAGTTATATATATGTGTGTGTGTGTGTGTGTGTTAACATATTTTTTTTACCTCGTACTTAACGGTACGTTAGTTATTATATAAGTGTATTATTACAGCTACTTAAAATTACATTTATGAAAGTCTTCTGAAACAACGTTCTCCAGAGAAATGCATGCACAGAATACGCGCACAGCTTGTCAAACTAAAACACTCGCAAATTGCACTAGCGGAACAATATTTGCTGCCAGTGTTAAAAAATAAAAGAATAAAATATCCACACAGCAAAATGTTATTTTTAGCGACTGGAATAAAACGTTTATTAACGAGTTTTACAGAAAACTTAGTACAATCTAAGGAATAAAAATCAGATAAAAACACTTTTGAGGTTATTAAGGTGGCGCATAAACCCTCTTTATGGATACCTATATAGTACACAGATTCTGTCGCGCCTGTCTCTCTCGTAATAGCTCTATTTTGATAAGAGTTCTCCTATACTCAACCAAGCTTCAGACTCGCTGTGACGCAGGCTCTTAAAACCCTCTACACATATCGCCAAATATGGATTGTAATTTTTAATAAAAGCTGTAGTCGATTAAGGCTACGTGCCGCAGCGGAAAACGTAAACAAACGACTGCGCATGCGCCTAGACCCACGCCTGAACGTTCACGCCTCACCCCTTCCTTTTCAACGAGCTAAAATTGTCATCGGGATACAGACTCTGGTAGCTCAAGGT